>NW_006800539.1:9637-24922 GCF_000485575.1 Poecilia formosa
CGGCAATGCAACCATACACGAAAGATTTGAACAGTAATTTACACCAACGAACACCAACGGCGTCTATTTCTACCGTTTAATAAGTTTTGTTTTGAATGACAAAACTTACTATGTTGTAGTACCTTAAAATAACATGAGAGGGCAGGCTTTCTCCCTTTTCTTGTATAAAAAACAACATTTATAACTTCAAAACAGAACAGTGTGTGTGGGCATAGTGTTACTGGCAGAATTTCAGCATGAACCAGCATGGTATCCCACAATGCACAGTGGATTGTGGGATACATCCTCAGACAATCTGAATCTTTAACAATATAAGCGTTGCATATTGGCCAATATCAGTAATTTATTTATTTGTTTTAAATATCTGAAATACTGCCAAGCTGGTGGGATTTCTTGTCCTGTTTTGTTGACAGCGTTTGCTCCAAGCCATTGTTTATTTTTAAGCAGTTGTGAAGCACAGTGGTGAAACCTGACACTGCGCACATTGTTCAACAAGTTGTTGCTAGGTAACCAAAGAGTGAATTAGTTGATGCCACCCACCATGAGAGGTTGAGTATTGTAAGACGTCCTTCTGCCTACATCTCCCAGTTCTGCATCAGAGTTCAGTAAATATATTAGATATATGAAGCACCCCACTGCTCTGTCCGCAAGTAACTGGGACAAGAACTTAAACTCACTGATGGGGTGGTTATTTGGGTTCATTAAGTTCTGGTAGATACCACGCAGGTTTACCTACTGTCCAATTACCTTTGATGTAACAACTCCAGACAACCAGCTAACTATTCAGTTAGCTGAAACTATTCAGCTAACTGAATAGTTTCTTTTAATAAGGACTTGGAAAAATAAATCCTTTGCTCCAAATGAGGCTACACAATACCCCAAAATGATCAGAAACTTAAATATAGAGCCAGGTCATTAATTCCCAGTATTAAATGTTTCCCAAAATAAAATAAAGCCAATAAAGCATCTTTTCTGTTCAGTCCTTTATGTTTTACCCACTTTACCTTTGTGTTTTTTAAAGAAAACCCTTCCTTTTAACTGTTGTTTTACTGTAAACAGAATTAAACTTTTGTCACTAACAGAACTCCATACATTATCAGAATTTACAATTCTAAATACCATATCCCATACTCTCTCTCTCTCGCGCACGCGCACACACACACACACACACACACACACACACACACACACACACACACACTGTCCGGTACTGGTTAAAGTTTTCGTTGCAGGCCTGAAGCTGCAACGAAGCTTCAGGCCTTCGTTGCGATGTCGCTACGAAAATCCTCTTCTCCCCGTTTAAACAATAAACCAACTCAGACCTGCTCGCTCAACTGATGTTAGTGATGGAACACCGGCAACACCGATGCGTCGGCGCATGTGTGAAGCCCACAGACTAAAACCCGTGTTGGTGCGCATATTGGTTTCAGCAAGTCACGTGACCGATACAGGAACTGTTTCTAAATGTCATTAAAGCGCCAAACTGTGTTTATAAGGAACCGTATCTGTCAATCTGTCAAAAGCATTTGCCAAACAAATTCTTGATCTTTTACGGAACAGCGTCAGCTATGGAGCAGCCTCAAACGAAAGGTTTCCGCAGTGTGGGACCATTTTGATCTTATTTTGGAAAATAAATGTGTTTTCATTTTGTTGTTTCATCCAGTTCTTGTCAGTTTCTACTTGATCTATCTGAATCCAAATTCAGCTGAAATTGTCTCTTAGTTTACTTTCATGTTATGTTCTGCAGGTTAAGTGTCACACATGTTTTACTAAACTATCTTATTTAAATAAATCCACCTCCTCAATGCTGAGGCATTATGAGGCCAGAAACGAGAATGAAGTCTCAATACACCTCAGATATACAGATATACAAATTACTCAGTTGCTTTTTAGAAATTATTTCATATACGGTGAACCCTCGCTATAACATGGTTCACCTATCATGGTTTCGCTGCTTCGCAGATTTTTTGTGCAATTTTTTTTTCCACAGTGTTCTGCGTCCTGATTGACCGTATGACTGGTAGAAACAGTCTCGGCGCTTCTTCTCTACCTGTAATAATAAAGTTACAGTATTTAATACAGATTGGCCATTCAGCAGATGGAACTGAAATGTTGAATGCCAGCTGGGAAAAAAAAAAAAAGTGTGGCCAGAGGCAGCAGAACCCGACCGGAGGCTCGATGAGATCCATCGCTCTGTAATACAGCTGTGAATCTTGCGGGGCAGATACTCCAGATCACATTAAAGCCAGATTGATGAACAGGTTTTGTTCTTTGGTTTCAATGTAGAGTATTTATTTATGCTGTGTAATAATTGTAAAAAATAAAGGTAACTGCTTCACGGATTTCGCATATCACAGATTATTTTCGAAACGCAACCCTAAGAAAAACAAGGGTTCGCTGTAAATGTAGTGTTTACTTCATTTTTTTCTACAGCAGGAGAAGTTTTGTCAAAAAAAAGTGTAACGGGCTAAATTTCAAAATGTTGTAAAAACTTTTTTTTTTTAAAATAAAAATTTATGGGGGAAAAAATAGTCCACAAGGTAAGGTAATTTTATTTATATAGCACATTTTCAGCAACAAGTCAATTGTGCTTTACATGAGTTAAAAGGAAATACAAACAAAATAACAAACCAAAGGAAAGAAAAAAGAGGGGGTGTCAAACTCCAGTCCTCAAGGGCCGCTGTCCTGCAATTTTTAGATGTGCCTCTGCTGCACCACACCTGAAAAGAATAATTAGGTCATTAGCAAGGCTCAGGAGAACCGATCTACACAGGGAGGAGGTAATTAAGCCATTTCATTCCACTGTTTTTTACCTGTGGCACATCTAAACACTGCAGGACAGCGGCCCTTGAGGACTGGAGTTTGACACCCCTGTTCTAAAGTATGTAAACTAAGTGCTCCTGTTCAGGGTTGCTAAGTATCTAATTCCATTTCTAAATAGTGAGTACTCTACAGTTTCTGATAAAATAAGCTAAAGAGTGACTGATCTAATTCCTTTTCTGGGTTAAAAGTAATATAAAAACTAAGCAGTGACTGTTCCTGTCAAGTATTTCTGGATTTCCTGGACTGAGCAGTTATTCTAATAAGTGAGAATGCATTACTGCATTCTCACTTATTAAGATCCTGCTCACATTTTTCGGTTGTTAACTACTTCTGCTATCTTCAACTAATTTTGATACTAATTCATATATCAAAACGTTCAGCTTCTTCAGGAGATTGCTGCTATGACTTTTGCTAAAATTCACTATTGTACTTTTTGAAATAATTGCACTTTTGTGCAATTTTTTTGCCCCATTGAAATACATGGTGGGATTCTCTAACTGTTATTTCACTCTAGAGAAATAATTGACAGCAAACTTTCTGTTTTCTGTCAAACTTCTCTGGAGTACAGCCATGTCGCACCTTCTCCTATTCTTTCAATGTATTTTTCTCTTGTGCTCTGTTTCCATCTGTGTGTTTGCATTCTGCTTGTCTACCTTTCTGTATGCCTTCTGCTTCTACTGGGTTTACTGTTTGCGAAGGTCTTCTGCAAACTTTAATTTTAGCAATTCATATATCAAAATGTTCTGCTTCTTTTGCTCCTTTTATGCTTTTTGTTTTGCTATGTTTCACTTCTTCAAATATTTCTAGTTTTGTACTAATTTCCTCTTGTGCTAATGGTGCTAATCTAATAGTAATCTAATAGTGCTAATCTTTCTTAAGCTCTGTTTCACTTTTTGACATTTTCAAATCGTTCAAGTTACACACAAATTTCTGCTTCTTCTGCTGAATTCTGCTATACCTTTGCTAAATTTAATTACTTAGCAAAAGATTTCTACAATGTATGACTGTAGCTTTCTTCTGCTTTTTTCTCCTTCTTATTCTTTGTTCTCATATTTCTTGGATTATTCCATCAATCATTCTCCAAATATGCATTCTCACGGCTGTTTCGCTAGGAACAGCAATTTTTCTAGTTCTAATTCTGATTCCAATTTCTGTTATTACTAATAAACTAAAATAATCCTTTTCTGGGTTAAATAGGGAGTACTCTACCTAAAACAAAAGAGGCATGGACACATTAGGGCAAATGGCAACATTCAGACAAAACAATGGGCAAAGCAAAGACACAAGTGAAGGCGGTGACGTCAAAGGGCCATGAAGCTACTCCATGGATACAGGATGGGTTGAGGAGGGGAGAGCATTGTGTTTACATATCTTCAAGGAGATTAGAAATATGCAGCCCTTCCAAGGCCACATGGGGAAAGCCAATTCATAAACATAATGTCTTAGGTTGGGAAGAAATCCTGTTATCATGAATAAATCCAGGGTGAATCCCGCCGAGTGTATCCCCAAAGGACAAGAGGCTCTCCTGTGCCCAGACTTCTCGTCGAAAATTTTATCAATTGCATTGAGAGATTGGTTGACCAGATCCATAATTTGGATGATGTGCAAAGAAAGGCTCCAAAAATATAGAAAAAGACACAACAAAAACAGAGCAAGCAGGAAAAGCCAGGGCAGGAAGGGAGCAGAAGAAAAAAGTGTCCACCTTCGCCGAGAGCAAGAGAAAAAAAAAAACAAGAATCCTCATTCCAAACACATTCACTTAAATTTTCACTTTATGGTACATGTTCACATTTTTTATTGACTGTGTATCAAATATATTTTAAATTTAGCTGAAGATATGACATAATACAGGAATATAATATTCAATAAAATACAAAGACTTGAATCTTATTGTATGGACTAGGTCATCAAATCACTACGTTGCCTGTAGGAATTTTTTATGTCCAGCAGGTGTCAGTATTCAGTGACACAGTATCAACACAGTTTTGCTATGGGTCGAAATGATACATGACGCCTCATCTACCCATCACTAGCCGACACCCTCTCCGTCAAGAATGCTTCGCGAGTCCAATTTATTTTAGAACTCTGCCACACAAGTTGCAGGACTACTCCTCAATCACGCTGGAGCCAGCGTCGCCATGTTGACGCTTTCCTCTTGCCACCTTTGATCAGCCGCAGTGTTTGTCCGTGCTTTTCACTACAAAACACTTCTGCAGGTATCTTACCCACCGGGTGCAAGTTTACTTGTGCAGAACACGCGCGAAAAAGCCCAGTTCCCCCACCTCAACCTCTGCAAGCATTAGCAGCGGTTTCCATTAGCTTCCTCCTTGTTTTCTCCCACGTTCCTCTTCCTTCTTCTTCCCATCATCCCATTGTCCCATTTTTTTTGCTCTGTTGTGTTAATTTGTCCGTCATTAACCTAAACTAGATAGAAAATTCAATACAGACTTTAAAGTAATAGAAACGAGTACACAAGTCCCATCCAGAAAAGTTTCGGCTTTCTGCTTTTTCCATTATTTCTCATGTTACTCACAACAGTAACCGCTCCCCGCATCTATATAATCACTCGGATTAAAAATTGACAAAAACAGTAATACAAGTTTCTTACTTATCCTTTTTTGATATACACAAAATCAACCTCGTAAATGTTAAAGGGCCTTAAGTGCATGGTTTTTAACCAGGGGCTACACAATAATATATATATATATATATATCTATCAGTGATGTGTGGTGAGGTTCATTGCTGGTGAGGCACTGACTTATGACTTATACACATGCGTTGTATGCATGCGCGAAATTTCCATAGGTCCAATATTGGACCTACGGAAATTTCGCGCATGCATACAACACTGGAGGGCAAAAAGACTAATCTTTTACATGTCATCCATAGCCGCGTTAACTCAGTGAAACTTAGAAATGTAGATATTGATTTCGTGCTACGATCCACAGCAAAGTGATCTGTATTCGTTAAGCTACGCAGACTCGTTGCCATAGCAACTGACAACAATGCCACTTCATGTTTTAGGATTCAACACCAAAAAACATTCAAGAATTTTGCACACAGAACAGAATATTCAGTCTGTTGTTGTAGTATGTTTTAGGCTTAATGTTTTATTTATAAATAATTGCTGTGGTAGATTAGCTACCGCTTCTACTTTACTGAATTATTTAGACATACAAACTGTAGCCCACAAAACGCACATTTCATAAAAAAAAACATCTTATTGCTGTCTTACCTTTATGTATCAATGAAATCCATGCACCGCTAATTCTGCACAAAAATATCCGTTCATCCAAAGCCAAGTCTATTCTCGGCATGTCTTTTCTACTCCATCATCAAACTGTCTCAAAGCAAAACTTTCAGCTCCGGTGTTGGTCTTCCTTTAGTTATTATTTCCTGCTTCAATTGAAAATCCACTTTTAAAAACTGTTAAAGTGTAGAAATGTAGTCTTTCATGTTGACGTCGGAAGAGAGGAGAAAACAAATATATCGCTGTACTTTACTTATTTACTGTATGGCTAGCTCCATGGCTAGCTCACTGTGTCTTACTCTGCAGTTGTGGAGTCACAATATCTGGGATCATGAGCGCCCCCTGCCATGAGGCAAGAGAACTGCCTGGCTCACCTCGAGTCTGTTTTCTGCCGTTTCTGATCGCTCCTCCTCACACAAAACACGATACAAACACAGATGGTGACAAAAAACACTGTACATTATATACTGTTGAGAATGAAAATCCTAATCGATGAATCATAATTTGTATTGACACACGGAGCATAAAATCAGCCAAGAAAAGCATTCAGACTTTACTTATTTTATTCACTTTCAGCGCTGACAGGAGACGCTTTACCATTACATCCGAGAAGAGTTTCTAAAAAAGTCTGTGCAGCGTCTGAGGAGAAGGAGGAGGGTAGCTGATTATATGAACTGAAGACACTCCCTGAAATCACACCATGTCTCTGTGGCCTGATAATTTTCTGTTTCTCTGAGGAATGTGCTTTAGTGTCTAACAGAATCAAAAATGTAACTCTTTTTTATGGGCCCTTTGTCTAACAGCATGTGACTCTTTCTCGACCTTGGTAAAGCGTCTCAACAGTACATAAGCTAAATTATGGAAAATCAGTTCATATATTAAATGTTTATTAGCCATTTTATTGCTGGCGTACAGACAGGACGAACATGCTCTCAAAGAATGGCAGCCGGTGCAGTTAGCGAGAGGTTGATCAGTCCCAGGTGAGGCTCAGCTAGCTGCTGCCTCACCGGCTTCGCTTCTGAGCATTTGAATGGGAAAATGCGAAAATCCAGCGATTTTGAAGAAAAAATAATCAGAATTGGTTAAGCTAAGTAAAAAATAGATACTTTATAGTACAAACCACAGGGTGAAAATAGCAATTTTTATTATTATATATTATTTTTCCATGATGACAGGTGAGGCTCTACCCTGACCGCACGTCACTGATATATATATATTGAATATTCTACCAAATGTAATATCTATTGATATTCATCATGTGTCAGCATGTATAACAATATACATGATGTATATTGTTGTTGATTTATTGTCCAGTCATATTAAAAATCATGTTATCCACTGAAGAAAAACTCAAAACTTTCTTGGGTCTCCACTGCAGAGAATGATGAGGGTGTAAACTTGACATAAGAGCAATGTGGCCAGTTCTGCTTTAACTTTGAACTTTAAGAAATGTTCAAAGTTAAAGTGAGATCCTACAACCATGCTTCCCCCATAATAATCACTATAATAATAAACCACCAGCAGCAATTTCTCTTCACTACTTTTACCTTACCAAGAAATATAATGTGAAAGCCACATACTGGGTTTCCTTGTGTATCTTAATCCTGTGTAAAGGGGTCCTGCCAGTATGAGATTGTCCAGACATTTGTTGATTAGACTGAGTCAGATTTATGAGATTCAAAGTCTGAAACTGTATTTTTTTTTCTTTGTTGTGGTAAAGGTGTCAGAAAAATGTGTGCATGCAGTGGAATGGTCAGTGGAAGTTCACACTTCCACTGATGGATGTTCCAACTTTGATCAAAGCCTTGTATAGTCAGAATGCCTTTTAATAAAAAGGCAATTCTAATTTTTGTGCAAGTCTCACTTGATCTAACTTCCATACATAGACATTTCTTGCTGGAATCCAACAAAAATAAATAAATAAATAAAAATAGTACCCTGCAAGGTTTTTCATGTTTTCATATATAAGCTGCTGTTCATTTAGAAAAGATCCTGCTTTGTGACTGAATTACTGATGTTATGGTGTGTTTTTATTTATTTATTGCAGAAATGACTGGGTCAGTTTGGGGATCTGCTACCCAAAAGAAACTACTTTTACCATCATTGCTGACATTCACAATCGCCTCACTAAAAAGACATTCAAGACTGGTGTCTTTGTGAAGACAACGCAGAGAGAGAAGATCAATCATTCACACTTGACCAAGGGATACTACTACTGGGAGGAAGAGACTGGGTTAGTTAAGTTGGTACTTATACTTCACACAATGACTTCTGAAAACCAATTTATTTTATTTAGAACAGGGTGCCTCCTCTTCTTTTTAAGCCTACAGTCACTCCAGTCCTTCTGACTATTTTAACAAGTCATAAATAAAGCATGACATACATATTGTTCAATCTGAAAATTACTCATTAGAAGATGCATTTTTAACAAGAGTCCAAATTATGTGCTTGACTGTCCGGTCCTTCTCAGACTTCCGTGGCGCATTTCATAAGCCTACAACATATACAGTGAGAAAGCCAAACAAGAATGTGCAATAAATTTATGTTATTTATTACAGTCTAAATAGAGAAGTAGGGAGTTTACCCTGTTGAGAATGAAGAAGTAAGGTGTAGATATTCATTAGACTGTAAGAAGTGTTTTGAAAGACACACTGTGCTGCACAATAAATGTGCAAGCAGCTCATCCTGCTCTGCTCCTATAAATCAACCCAAAAGACTAAAGCTGAAAATTGGAGTTTAATTAAAATATGTTGGGTTTCCTTCTCCTGTGTACCCTTGACAGCTTAACTAAGAACAGAGAACACAACTGCTCTGTGTGGGCCTTGAAATATCTCCAAATCATCTTTGTTTAAATTGTGAATCCTTTTGACTAATCTCACACTTGACCAAACAAAGAGAACATCAAAGAGTTCACTAATATTGAACTCAATATTAGAAAAATTTCCATCAGAGTATCTGAGAATGGCAAGTTGAAGCCTGATTGAACCAGGTCTTCAATCCAATTCCAAAGAGGCTTTGGAATGAGTCTAGTGCAGCTGGACCACTGCTGTGGGATTATTCCACCCTGAAGGGATCAGGGTGGAATAATCAGGGTGATTCGTCGTTCATTGTCCTAAACCTTGATGTCCTTAGCACATCAACCATCAGCCAACCATGACGAGCTGTAGCTAAAATAGTGTTTTCTAATTTTGCTTGAATTCAATCAGTGCTCATGTAGCGCTTTGGGGAAAGTCCTGAGCACTAAANATGTGCTTCTTCACAAGTTTTTGCTGCACAAAACCTGTTCCTGATGTGTGGAAGTGAATAAACAATGGACACACCTCTAGAGGTAGTATGAGTCAAGTTTGCCTTAAAATATTCAGAGTATTTATGACTCTATTTAGTGTCATCTGGACATAATCGTATTACCCAGGACTGATATTAATGCTAGGTGCACCTGACTGAATCATATGCAGTATCTCTGGAATTACTGCACTCTGAGCTGAGATTTTTGTTATTTCTGAACAAAAAAATAATTGATAAAATGTTGTTGGCCTGTCCATTCTACAATTCTCTGGCTTCAAATGTACCTTTAAACCCTCTATTCATCCATTTTTCTTCACGGTTGAACATCTTCTCCAAGTTCACAAAACGCATGTAGCGAACTCCCACACACCCTCCAGGACCCTGCTGAGGGAGCAGAGCTAGTCTAGTGTTCCACAACCAAAGAAAGAAAATCACACTGCTCTTCTTGAATCCGAGGTTTGACTATCTGATGGACCCTCCTCTCCAGAACCCCTGAATAGACCTTGCCAGGGAGGCTTAACAGGGTGACTTGGCCCGATGTCCATGCAATATTGCAGAGTCGTGTCACCCAACACAACCCTACAACATCCAGAGCCTTAAGGAACTCCAACCGAATCTCATCCACCCCCGGGGCCCTGCCACCGAGGAGCTTTTTAACCACTTCGGCAACCTCGTCCCCAGAGATTGGAGAGCCCAACCCAGAGTCCCCAGTCTCCACTTCCTCAATGGGAGGCATGTTGGTGGGATTGAGGTGGTCTTTGAAATATTCTGCCCACCATCCCACAACGTCCTGAGTCGAGGTCAGCAGCACACCATCTCCACTATAAACAGTGTTGGTTCTGTGCTGCTACTGTAAACACTCCAGTAGTACTTTTTTTTTTTTTTAATGGACACACGGTGTCGCAAACTAGCAGTTTGTCTGACAACTGTTTTCTTTATTATTGTGAACCAAGGGGAGGAGGAACCTGGGCCACCTCGCAGCACGGTACCTGTCATGAGTATGCTATTTATAAATTTATTTGGATGTGTATTGCACAGTCTAAAGCTGACATATAAATGTATAAAAATGTGTGTGTGTATATATATATATATATATAAAGTTGTATATCAAGTGAAAATACTGCTTTTTCTGCTGTGGCCCCAGTGACCTAGAATTTGACTGCTCATCTAAGAAAATTTCCTTTTTCTCTTGTTTCTAGTCTGCATTTGTCCTTAAAATTAAATTAAATAGCTGTCATGAGTTGATTAAAATCTTAGAATCTTATATATTAAAATTATTTTAATATCTTGTGTTTTTGTATTCACAGAAAAACAAGAAAAGGAAGTGGACGTATATGCCAGCCTTTCTGATGAAAAGGCATTTGTCTTTTCTGTGGCCTTGGCTGAGATCAACCGCAAGATCCTGAGTCAGAGACTTATCCTATAGATTAAGACCAAAGAGTAGATCAGAACAAGAGTTGATTTAGGCTTGAGTCACATTGAAGTGGATACTTGACTTGGAATGAAAAGGGTAAGACTTGACTTAAACTTATCACAAAGGTTTGACCCTTGACAGTGACTTTAAAAATGACTTCTGAAAATCTCTGGACCTTCATAGTTGCGAAAATCATTTTACAGGTCAAAATTGCTTGTGAAATAACCAAAGACTCCACACCTGGCTGGAGTACATGCTTCTCCTGCAAAAGGGATCTTCAAAAAATAAAAAAAGTTAGATTGTTTTTCTTATGGACAACAGTATACATGTGGTTTAAATATGAATGTTGTAATGGCTTGGATTATTGTTTGTATGCTAGTAGAAAAGGACCACTAACCTCTCATTTGCTGAATTTTATATCCAATTCTATATAAAACATTTTTTGTTGAAAATCAGATGCTCAGTAGTGTTAATTTGAATATAGAACATGAAAGAAAGTGTATGTTTGGCTCTGATATAGATTAGTGACTTGAAAATTTATGAATACAAATCTTCAGTTATAATGCAATTGAAATGAATCACAGAATATATGTTTGAACAAAAAATGGTTTTTCATCATAACTGTATTTTTAATGCATAAAACGTATTTTAAAAAAAACCCTGTCAGCCCAGTCCTACCGACTGCAAGCCAGAAAAGGAGGCCTCCTTACACCTGGATCTTCTCCTGGGTCTCCTCACGGTGGGACGTGCCCAGAACACCCCATCCCTTCATGATGCCCAAGCCACCTCAACTGGCTTCTCACGACGTGAAAGTACAGCGGCTCTACTCCGTGTCCCTCCCGGATGACGGAGCTTCTTGCCCTATCTCTCAAGGAGAGCCCACAGACCCTACTTGTATCTGTGATCTCGTTCTTTGAGTCAAGACGCAAAGCTCATGACCATAGATGAGGGTAGAAATGAAGATCGACCGGTAAATCGAGAGCTTTGCTTTTTAACTCTGCTCTCTCTTCATCATGACAGCACCCACTTCAGTGCAGATGCTGCGTCAATCCATCTATCAATCTCCCGCTCCATTTTTTCCCTCATTCGTGATCAAGATCCTGAGTCACTTAAGCTCCTCCACTTGGGCAGGACATCCTCCCCAACCTGAAGAAAGCACTCTACCCTTTTCCGGCCCAAGATCATGGCCTCTGATGTGGAGACAATGAACCTCATCCCGGCCGCTTTACATTCGGCTGCACACCACTCGAGTGAAGGTCACAGTCTGATGAAGCCAGTAGGACAACATAATCTGCAAAAAGCAGAAACATGATCCAAAGACCACCAAAATGGATCCCCTCAACACCTCGGCTGGTCCTAGAAATGTTGTCCATCAAAGTAATGAACAGAATCACCGGTGAGAGATTTCTGGTGAAAATCTCTCACCGGAAACGAGCCAGACTGGAGGCATGTTGGTGACAATGCGGACCAGTTTCTGACACTGATCATACAGGGACCTAACAGCCTGTCTCAAAGGGCCAATACCCCATACTCCTGGAGTAACCCCACAGGACTCACCGAGGGACACAAACACCTTCTCCAAGTCCATAAAACACATGTAGACTAGATGGGCAAACTCCCACGCACCCTCCAGGACTCTGCTGAGGGTGTAGAGCTGGTCCAGTGTTCCACAACCAGGACGAAAACCACACTGCTCTTCCCGAATCAGAGATTCAACTATCCAATGGACCCTCCTCTCCAGGACCCCTGAATAGACCTTACCAGGGAGGCTTAAAGGGAACCATGATTAGTTATAAAAATAGACCTTATTTGGGAAATATTTATCTTAGATGTAAAAACAACACAGTAATAATACTGTAGGTTATTTAATTTTTAGAAATTTTAATAAAATATTTTCACAGGAATGCCGCCATGTTGTTCAAGCTGCAAGGCATTCTGGGTAAATGACTAATGGTCCAACTGCCTGGCTCCTCCAGCCAAAACAGTGATGAGTAACGTTATTAAGCCTTTTTAATTTGAACCAGAGTGCATTGAAAACAATCGGAACGTAGAAATAACAAGAGGTGATGAAGATGAGAAGGGCCAAGCAGAGGAAGAGGCAGAGTTAGCCATAGGAGCTTTTGTTTGCTGCTTCCTTCAGCTTCGTAAATGAAACAATGAATGACATGTACCTCTGGTCGGACTGTGTGATCCGGTAAGTGCTTCTATAAGCTCTGTGTCCGGTTCGGCAACAGCGGTTTAGAGTCTGAACTTTGTTCGGTGTTGGTAGTGGTTTCACATTCAGTACCGGTGTTCTAACTTCATTAGCATTTCCAGTAGTAATAGTTCCATTAGCGCTGCTTGTCTTTGACGTTTCTTCCAGCGTCTGTAGGGCTGTGTCCAGTTTGGCAACATCTGTGTTGCTTAGAGTATGGTGTGGTGGTAACAGCAACACTGGCTCCCTTTGGTAGCATGAGATTGCTACCAAAGGGAGCAATCTCATGGCATGGAGGACCCACAACATGGTGTAGAAATGTTATCCCACACACCTTATCTTGCAGCGTCATAATTACATTATGTATTTCTTGTGGGATATACTCTTGAGAAATTACTCACATGAGAATGTTGTGAAGTCCCTTCTTACCTCAAGCAAGCCACTGTATAAAACCAGCTCACATAGCACCAACTCAGGTAGGAATGACTATGTAGGAGAGCTTGATGCAGAGGCCAGAAGGGCTACTATGGTAACAGTTCAGGCAAATGCTCATTTTAAATATAAGATTCATAAAAAGAAATGGAAATACTATGAGGTCTTACTCTCTTGCAAGAAAGTTGAGAAATAATGCTTTTGGAAAGAAATCAAGAAAATAACTGCAAAATGTCACTATCAACTACTATTGATGTTGGTGACGTAAAAGAAATTACTCAGTTATGACAGGAGCGCTACAATGCACTGTTTAACTGTGTCAAAAGTAAAATTTTTGTAGTGAGTTGCATACATAGTAGTGAGAATGACGGGGTTTCCCCAAGAAAACTTAAGCCCGGTGGTCGGGGCACTGAGGCGGTCCACCGGAGTTTTGTATTAAAAGATGTTAAGTTGACAGGAAACGTAAAATATTACTGGGTAATTATGTTACTGGAAGACATTGCAGACAATACTTAAACTCACAATTATAGAATCTTAAAAACAAGTCAAAACAATACAATTAAAATAAATATCAGTTATTTGCACTTTATCAGTTAAATCCAAATTAAGTCATTGGCTAGTGGATCTAAAACCACAATGATCTGATCACGTTTAGAACACCGGCCCAAGGCATAAATGAACTAAGAGAATATCAATGCACTTAAATTTGATTTAATGGTTTCAGCATAGATAAATTAAAAGATTATAAATTGTTTAACATTTAAATTTAAGAATTTAAGGAGCTGGCAAGTTTACTTTGTAAAAGTTGAAAGAACAATCTTCATAGTTAGATTATTTTGGTACCATAGCCAGTGCCGGACTTAGGAGGGTGTGGGCCCCTGGGCTTATGCCAAGGTACGGGCCCTACTTAATCATCGTTATACAGATGATTAAGTATATATTCCTGATTTCCTTCCCTTTGGGTGGTCGGTGTTTGGCCGTGACTTGCTTGTGGAGCCGATCCAATCCACAAACCTTATCTACCTATAAGGTCACAAAAATCAGCCACTGTCCACCATGAGAGAGGGCTGATGGACAGTCCCAACCACCAGGTCATCTCTCCATGCAAGATTTACAACAGTCACTCCATGATTGTCAACTTTTTTTTGCTATATTTTGCACACGCACAAAAAAATTTCAGCAAGTTAGATTTTTAAAGATCGGCCAGAAAATTGCTACCGATGCACCTTTAATAAATATAAAGATCATTACTACAAACAAAATATACTTAGTAGTTATTAAAGAAATACTTGAACATCTTGAATATGTCTGTCAATGTTCTCTATCCATCCTCTGTGTACAGTATTTATTAATCCTTCATTTCTATCTTTATCTGTCTCCTTCCCTCTTTCAATTTTTATCAACTGTATCTTTCTCTGTAATTATCAGGTTTATTTCCTTACCAACTTCAGACAGTCAGGTTATTTCCCCTCTGAGACCCAAAACTGGATTTTACCTGCGTGTCAGGGCAGGACAGGACGCACTCGAGTTAATTTGTACAGTCGGCCCTTCGCCTTATGATTAGGACAGTTCCTCCCGGCACTGCTAGCTGGAGGCTAAAGCTAGTTCCGCTTTTTTAACTTTGCATTGAGCGCAAGCGAGCAGAGTAGGTATTACTTTTCTGTGACTTTAGCTGTTTTCTTTCTCTTTGAATCGTTCTGTTGCTTTTTTTCCACTCACGAAAACCAGTTTCAAAGCTCACTTGTCAATATGTCAATTATGTTTGGGGGATTTTCTGTCTTTTTACTGTTTTCTCTTGCTATGTTTAGGGTTTATTTGTGTTTGATGTAATTTCCCTGGTCCCCAGTATCTCTTTATCCTCATGTGTTTCCCATTGATTAGTTATT
>NW_006800539.1:26122-27775 GCF_000485575.1 Poecilia formosa
AAATACTATGAGGTCTTACTCTCTTGCAAGAAAGTTGAGAAATAATGCTTTTGGAAAGAAATCAAGAAAATAACTGCAAAATGTCACTATCAACTACTATTGATGTTGGTGACGTAAAAGAAATTACTCAGTTATGACAGGAGCGCTACAATGCACTGTTTAACTGTGTCAAAAGTAAAATTTTTGTAGTGAGTTGCATACATAGTAGTGAGAATGACGGGGTTTCCCCAAGAAAACTTAAGCCCGGTGGTCGGGGCACTGAGGCGGTCCACCGGAGTTTTGTATTAAAAGATGTTAAGTTGACAGGAAACGTAAAATATTACTGGGTAATTATGTTACTGGAAGACATTGCAGACAATACTTAAACTCACAATTATAGAATCTTAAAAACAAGTCAAAACAATACAATTAAAATAAATATCAGTTATTTGCACTTTATCAGTTAAATCCAAATTAAGTCATTGGCTAGTGGATCTAAAACCACAATGATCTGATCACGTTTAGAACACCGGCCCAAGGCATAAATGAACTAAGAGAATATCAATGCACTTAAATTTGATTTAATGGTTTCAGCATAGATAAATTAAAAGATTATAAATTGTTTAACATTTAAATTTAAGAATTTAAGGAGCTGGCAAGTTTACTTTGTAAAAGTTGAAAGAACAATCTTCATAGTTAGATTATTTTGGTACCATAGCCAGTGCCGGACTTAGGAGGGTGTGGGCCCCTGGGCTTATGCCAAGGTACGGGCCCTACTTAATCATCGTTATACAGATGATTAAGTATATATTCCTGATTTCCTTCCCTTTGGGTGGTCGGTGTTTGGCCGTGACTTCCTTGTGGAGCCGATCCAATCCACAAACCTTATCTACCTATAAGGTCACAAAAATCAGCCACTGTCCACCATGAGAGAGGGCTGATGGACAGTCCCAACCACCAGGTCATCTCTCGATGCAAGATTTACAACAGTCACTCCATGATTGTCAACTTTTTTTGCTATATTTTGCACACACGCACAAAAAAATTTCAGCAAGTTAGATTTTTAAAGATCGGCCAGAAAATTGCTACCGATGCACCTTTAATGAATATAAAGATCATTACTACAAACAAAATATACTTAGTAGTTATTAAAGAAATACTTTAACATCTTGAATATGTCTATGTCAATGTTCTCTATCCATCCTCTGTGTACAGTATTTATTAATCCTTCTTCATTTCTGTCTTTATCTGTCTCCCTCCCTCTTTCAATTTTTATCAACTGTATCTTTCTCTGTAATTATCAGGTTTATTTCCTTACCAACTTCAGACAGTCAGGTTATTTCCCCTCTGAGAGCCAAAACGGGATTTCAGCTGCGTGTCAGGGCAGGACAGGACGCACTAGAGATAATTTGTACAGTCGGCCCTTTGCCTTATGATTAGGACATTTCCTCCCGGCGCTGCTAGCTGGAGGCTAAAGCTAGTTCCGCTTTTTTAACTTTGCATTGAGCGCAAGCGAGCAGAGTAGGTATTACTTTTCTGTGACTTTAGCTGTTTTCTTTCTCTTTGAATCGTTCTGTTGCTTTTTTTTCCACTCACGAAAACCCGTTTCAAAGCATCACTTGTCAATATGTCAATTATGTTTGGGGGATTTTCTCTTTTTACTGTTTTCTCTTG
>NW_006800539.1:27859-29857 GCF_000485575.1 Poecilia formosa
TGTTTTCTCTTGCTATGTTTAGGGTTTATTTGTGTTTCATGTAATTTCCCTGGTCCCCAGTATCTCTTTATCCTCATGTGTCTCCCATTGATTAGTTAATGCCTTCACCTGTTTCCCTTGTTTTTTAAGTCTGTGCGCACCATGTGGTGGCGCGGGATCCTCATCTGATCTTTCCTGTGATCGAATGAGTAGGGTTGTGTAGTTTCGAGTCCAGTCTAGTCTAGAGGAAGTAAGTTCTGTTCCATTTCGTTGTTTTTCAAGTTTCTGATGATGCTGTACCACCGAGCCTAACTGCTGATCTGTGGGTGTATTGATGAGAAATAAACACAAGACATCACGCTGCTGCCTAGCTGCAAGTTTGTCCCAAGCAACAAGACCTCGCACCTGGACATCACTGACTTTTAGCATCATTTAAAATACAGAACACAGCTGTGGTGGATGGAGGATAACTCAGCCTGTGTTTGGATGTACTCACCACTTGGAACTGGCTTTCAAAACGTGATCTGGAGAAGAATCGTTTCTGATGTTTGTAAAGATGTTCCGATGCTATAAAACTAACATCCATATTTCCTGCTTCTTGCTCAGCCCAGTAAGCTCACACAAACTCATCAGTTTTTACCCAAAGCGCAGGATCAGTACTGTTCGGATTATCCGTGGTCATCACTGCACCTTGCAAAGAAGCTCGCCCTTCCGCTGCCTCTGACTCCTCGGGCACCAGATCAGTCAGAGATCCAGGATAGCAAGGTTAATGTCTTGAGAACCGGAGAGGGACGATGGTTCTGTTCCATGTCCAAAATGGTTTAAAAACCCTGTTAGCTTGAATATTTTCTTCATCACCTCTTTGTCGCTCTTCTTTTTCTTTTGTTCCTGCGCTCCGCTGTCATTCATTCCGTTATCCGCCATCGTGAGAAATCCCTTCCCTGACGCTCTGCCCAATGTGTAAGAAGTGTCCAACTTGGACCAATAATAATCAAGCATTCATGATGGACGTTTGTCAGAACAAATCAGACATTTTTTCAACAACACCTCCAAAATCCTCTTAGCCAGTGATAAAATTAAGGCATTGTGACCTTATTCAATCACAAAAATACAAAGCATCTTTCGGGGCCTCCAAAGCCCAGGGCCCCGGGCTGCAGCCCGGGTAAGCCCATGCTAAAATCTGGGCTTGACCATAGCAACAATCTGATGCTATGAGTTAAATCTTTGCGTTTTAGCTGTTCATTAATGCATCTTAGTAAACTACAATTACATTTGACTCCTCGGTCAATTAAACTGGGCCCCCTCTCCCAGACTTCACTAAATCCATGGTGAAACCCTATTAGTGGTGCTGATGTTCTTAGCAGCAAGAGAGGCTCCTAAATCAAATTCTGCTCAAGGCCTCATTCAACATTGGACCGGCCCTGGCTGCATGATGAGCTAGACCCGCTGCAAAGCGCATTTCTTCAGCATTTCTGCAACTGGCTACAACTGCAGAAATGCAGCTGTATCCAAATGGGAGATTTAATTCATGTGGCTTTAGTAAATCTTTCATTTCTTGTCTACTGAGTTTTAATGAGCACCATATCAGCTCTTTTAGAGTCAAAACTCATGGTTTGGTTGCCCGGGCTTTATGGGATGAGTTGTTCTGATCTCCGCGCAGAAACTCTACCTGACTTCAAGTAGACAAAGCAATTTATATGCATTGTGTCGCCGCAAAAAATAAAATAACACAAACCAACATGTTGCGATAGTCACGAGGCAAGCAAGAAAGCTCCTCCACGGGCTGAACCCCAGGTCTACTAACACACCGGCTAACAGGTGTTACGTCAATCCGCGTTTCCCCATCAGATACGGTTCCCCATGTTTTAAAGTGGGGAACGGTATCTGATGGGTGAAATATGGTCATTTGTCGTGGCTTGATCTGTGAAGTTAACTATATATAAGCTCACTGATATGGACATTTATATCCCCCCCCTGTGGGGGTGAGGGTCCATGATTTTTTTGTAGAATTTATCAAGG
>NW_006800539.1:30241-34015 GCF_000485575.1 Poecilia formosa
TATTATTATTAATATTATTATTATTAGTAGTAGTAGTATTACTATTAGTTTCACGCAAAAATGTGAAGAAAGTGTGACAACTTTGCCGAAACATGTTGTTTGAGCTTTCACGGTGTCCGTAGTTCCCCAGACAAGCGTGCCGAACAAGCGCGTGCTTTCTCATTGCTCATAACGAGCACGTGCGTATTTTGCCGCGTGGGCGGTGCGGAGTGGCAAGAAGACAAAGGGGGAACAGTATCTGATGGGGAAACGCGGATTGACGTAACACCTGTAACACCTCAAACTTCAACAGCGCAGACAGTAAGCATGTTGAGGCGTAAACACACATGCCGCATACAATACTTTGTTCACAAAGAAATATTCTCATCGCATGCTCAACGCATACCTCTAAATGTGCACCTATGGACATTTGCTGTTCCCATTATTCTGTGTAAGCAGAGCAAAAGCAGTGGATTTTAGATTGACTCTTATCTTGATAAATTCTACAAAAAAAACATGGATCCTCATCCTCACAGGGGGTGGATATAAATGTCCAAATCAGTGAGCTTATATGAGGTTAACTTCACAGATCAAGCCACGACAGCCCAAGAAATCCCACAAGAAAAACATAATGCAGTTGTGGCACTGAAAGACTAGGCCGTGCAGAGACCTTTGGAGGCAGGGGCTCCAAGTTAAAAAAGGGCACATTGAACAAGATCTTAAAACACCATACAACAACATAGCAACAACCCATATTAATCAAAAATTTAACTGGATCCTACTATATCTTTGCCATCATGTGGGGACAATGCAAAACAAATGTAGTCTATTTTCCCCAACAGGTGTAATGTTACTGTTCCTGCTGCTGACAGAGCTGGAGGGCTGAGTTGATCTGATTAAGCTCTAATAATATCTACTCAATGTCTACAACTTGGCTGTAGACTGCTTTATAGATCAAAAAAGCTCATAAGCTATAATTTTTTTATGTTGGCACCTCTGAGATCTAGAGAGAGCGAATTGGGATATCAAGGCAAAGAAACTCAGTAGCTGCTGGTAAGGTCCTCCAGACATTCAGGGACCCCTAGAAATGCATACCATACATCTAAACCTGTAGCATTCATTTATAGAGAATGACAATGTTATTACATTTTATTTAATGCATTCAGCTGAAATTCTTTTTACATTTAATACATTTAATTTAATTAGGACATTTAATTTACTTTGTAGAAGTTTAAAGAATCATCTTGATAGTTTGTTGTGTTACCATGGCTACAATATGGTTTAATCTTTGTGTTTCAGTTGGGTTTGTTCATAAATACATCACAGCAAATAACCAATAATCAGTGATTGATTTTAAATTCGGCCAATAAACCAGGTTTCCCTTTCACAGATTCACCTTAATATTTAGACATGTTAGTGATGCTGAGGTTCTAGTAGGAAGGGTTTGGGGAGGGTTCTGTCTAAGGTCCCATATTACCTTGGGCCGGCCCTGCATGAACAGCTGCTGCGATGCGCATCTCTGGAATCTACCTGGAAGCTGCGGATGCTTTGGGGACATTTTGATTCATTTAATTGTGGCATGTTTGGGTTTATGCTGTGGTTCTAATTATTGCTACAGTATTTTTGCTGATGTTTATTTTGTGAACACTATGGGCCGAATCTTCCTTTAACACTTGAGGTTCTGCAGTAACTTCTATTTACAGCCGCTCACCTCCAGCCCAGATCCCGCCAGCAGCGGCTTTAACCCGCCTGATAGAAACGCTAAGGAGAAGCAGAGCAAACAGAGACCAGGTGGTACCGGGTGGTACCGGGTGGTACCGGGGCTTAGAGGTGCATAGCGACGCGGTGACAGTCACAGTACCGTGTCTTATGTCAGAATGTCTGATATAAAGTCAGAGATTCTTTATATCTGTCGGTGGGACCAACTCAGACCTCCTGTAGCGAACCGGGCTTTTAGCAGCCTGATTAAGTTAAAGTCAGAAGTTTTCTCTGCAGCCGAAGTATTTCTGTGTTAAGGGGCGAGGCGAGTTTTTTTCCCGCTATTGCGAGAACAATTACGAAAATACAAATACAAACAGTTTTTCTAACGTCAACAACAGACCTACGTTTTTATTCACAAACCAGTGTATGGACAAAATATTCCTGCCCATAATTTGATAGTTGGAGGCACAGATCCGCCCCTCCTCCTCACCATGGACCCGGTGTCTGAACAACATGGAGGCAGAGAAACTGAGAGTCATTATTAGACTGAGGGCAGCCAGACTAGTTTATTTTGCTAAATTATTATATTTAGCTAAACATTATTGCTGAGGGTGTTAATCCACAGTACTCAGCCACCCCCCTAACTCCTCCTAACCTTCAGCGGACTGACTACTGACCAGCTCTCCATTTCACGGGTCCTAAAAGCCTCTAATTCCTGGGTATTACCGCAAAGAATATAGAGAACTTTTGTTTAAGCTGGGAGCGAGAAAGATTCGTCTAAGCTCTAACTACCTTCATCCAGACGTTATGACCTGCTTCAGTCCATAATTCAGACATCGGAGTAGCCCCGCCGGTGTCCGAGCTCATAAACCACGTCTGTTCACGGTAGCTCTTTCCCTGTCATTAACGTGCACTTCTTACCGGCCTAGATAATTTTAGAGACTAGGAATAAGTCCCAGGGTCATTATTTATCTGAAGTAAAGAACGTACGAAGCCACCCTGATTTACTAAGACCATTAACATTGATTTCACATTAATCAAAAGAATTAAATCTAGTTGACTCAATTAATTTAACTGTCCACGTAAATTAGACTTTAGTATTTTTATTAGCAAGCTTTAGCAGGAGAGAAAAGACATACAGCAATTAACAAAGGATTAAGTAATCAATAGATTTAAGAAAATTTAGACATTTCACCTAATTCTAAACCCTACACTGTGTCTTACTCTAAACAGAGGCTTTGGGGGAGGCAGTATTACTTGAACCCAGATGCAGAGACGTTCCTTGGCAGCAGAAAACTTTAACGTCCATGGATGGAGTCCTGTCTTTGTCTTGGCAGAATCCTTTTAGAATAAATCCAAAGTTGAACTGGTGAGAATCCTCAACAAACTCAGTTCTTTATCCAAATACGATCTTTGTCTATTCCCCATGTCCACTGCAGCATCGTTGGAATCCTTTGGGTTGAGTGTGGGGCCGCAGTCGAATCAGAATCCCGGGTTGTGGGTAAATGGATCTTGTTCCTTCCTTGTGCAGCGAGCAGTCTCATCGTCCCGGGGTATCAGCACGCAGCCCTCCGTTGATTCTGCATCTCCATGTGTGCTCGACTCGAACGCTGCGGAACAAAGAACCCCAATCCTCCTGTCTGGTGTCTTTTTATTCTTATCAGCAGCCGCTCAACTTTCCTCACGTACTTTTTTCCTTGACGTCAACTGCCTTTTGGTTGGCCTCAATCTTCAGATGAACTCCCTTGTTTTTTAGAACTGAACTTTCTGAAGTTCTCCATTTGCCTTCTGCACCTGTTTCCTTCATGCATCTCAAAAATCTCACTTCCTGTTTCTGCTTGGACAGATGATCTCATATCCATCACCGTCTTGGAGACATGATGTCTGTTCTAATGACCTAATTAATGCCTTGGTCACCTCTGCTCTCCTTTCGGTTCCTCTTTTCACCTGACCTTTCACCTACCATCTACCTCCAACACAACATCAGTGACCTTTAGTTACAGTTACACACTTTACACCATTTCAAGTTCAATGTCAAAATCACATTTATAACCTTTTAGTTTCTCTGATTTAGCATTCATTTGTAATTTTATA
>NW_006800539.1:34025-45615 GCF_000485575.1 Poecilia formosa
AGGTTCTTAGGAGGATGCCAGGGAGCCTAAATCATGATTCTGTCTAAGGTCCCATATTACCTTGGGCCGGCCCTGCATGAACAGCTGCTGCGATGCGCATCTCTGGAATCTACCTGGAAGCTGCTGATGCTTTGGGGACATTTTGATTAATTTAATTGTGGCATGTTTGGCTTTATGCTGCGGTTCTAATTATTGCTACAGTATTTTCTCTGATGTTTATTTTGTGAACTCCAATTGCTATGGGCCGAATCTTCCTTTAACACTTGAGGTTCTGCAATAACTTCTATTTACAGCCGCTCACCTCCAGCCCAGATCCCGTCAGTAGCGGTTTTAACCCGCCTGATAGAAACGTTAAGGAGAAGCAGAGCAAACAGAGACCAGGTGGGACCAGGTGGGACCAGGTGGGACCAGGTGGGACCAGGTGAGACCAGGTGAGACCAGGTGAGACCAGGTGGGACCAGGTGGGACCAGGTGGGACCAGGTGGGACCAGGGCTTAGAGGTGCATACTGCGACGCGGTGACAGTCACAGTACCGTGTCTTATGTCAGAATGTCTGATATAAAGTCAGAGATTCTGTCGGTGGGACCAACTCAGACCGCCTGTAGCGAACTGGGCTTTTAGCAGCCTGATTAAGTTAAAGTCAGAAGTTTTCTCTGCAGCTGAAGTATTTCTGTGTTAAGGGGCGAGGAGAGTTTTTTTCCCATTATTGCGAGAACAATTACGAAAATACAAATACAAACAGTTTTTCTAACGTCAACAACAGACCTACGTTTTTATTCACAAACCAGTGTATGGACAAAATATTCCTGCCCATAATTTGATAGTTGGAGGCACAGATCCGCCCCTCCTCCTCACCATGGACCCGGTGTCTGAACAACATGGAGGCAGAGAAACTGAGAGTCATTATTAGACTGAGGGCAGCCAGACTAGTTTATTTTGCTAAATTATTATATTTAGCTCAACATTATTGCTGAGGGGCACAAGCAGGCATTCTGACATACAAAAAAACAACAACAAACAAACGAAAAAACAATTCAAAAAGAGCACTAGGGGCATCAAGGATATAAGGGGCAGGGGCTCAAGCCACCGCTCCCGCCTCTGCTGAAAGACAAGGTGTGTGGGATCGATAACATTTCTACTGATCACCTGAAAAATGCCAGTAAGAAACTCTGTCCATTACTTTCTATGTGTTTTACTGGCTTTCAAGTACATGGTTTGCTGCCTAACTCAATGCTATTAATCATATTAAGAACAAAGCTGTAAGATTAGCTCTTTGGAGAATTACCGACCCATAGCTTTAGCTAGAAAGAATTCTATTAAATAGGCTGGAAGAATTTGTCTTGACCTCTGATAATCATTTTGGTTTCAAACCTAAACATAGCACAGACAAGTGCATCTTTGCACTAAAGGAGACTTTAGACTTGTACAACTTGCATAACACTACAGTATTTATGCGATTTATTGATGCTTGTAAATAGTTTTACAAGCTAGAAAATGGAAGTGTATCCAAATGTTTAATTAGAATTCTGAATGGATGAACTGTCAAATTGTAAAACAGGCTTTGTTGTTGGTGATCCCATAATCAATAACAGATAATGTATGCAGATAATTTGGTAGTCCTGTGCCCGTATAGTGCTGGCCTTCAACTATTACTAAGGGTCTGTTCCCAATACGTTTATGATTTTGACATTAAATATATTGCTAAGAAAATCAATATTATGATTGTTATAATTAAGGCAGGGATGCACGGTGGCGCAGTTGGTAGAGCTGTTGCCTTGCAGCAAGAAGGTTCTGGGTTCAATCCCTGGTCCTTCTGCATGGAGTATGCATGTTCTCCCTGTGCATGCATGGGTTTTCTCTGGGTATTCCAGTTTCCTCCCACAATCCAAAAACATGTCAGGTTAATTGGCCTCTCCAAATTGCCCCTGGGTGTGAGTGTGTGTATGCATGGTTGTTTGTCTCTGTGTTGCCCTGCGACAGACTGGCGACCTGTCCAGGGTGACAGGCCTCTCACCTGGAACGTTAGCTGGAAATAGGCACCATCAACCCTCCCGACCCCACCAAGGGACAAGGGTGTAAAGAAAATGGATGGATGGATGGATGATTAAGGCAGATAAGCATCTGATAACCTCTGACTTTTCTTCTGGTGGTTTGAAGGTGGGACTAAGCCTAAATGTTGAGTTTCATGAGAGCTGCAGCTGAGAGGATATAAACATAAAGAAGAGAAAAATGGACAATCTCTGAATTGCAGCTCTACATTCAATTTTCAGCCTTATTGTTCTCTTTTTAGGTTAACTAAAGCGCTCGTCCTCTCTACTCTTAACATTTTGTCATGTTAGTAGCTCTCATAAGGCCTAAGATGCTTTGTGAATAACTTTTATCTTGGAAAGCTCAAGTTTAAAAATTCTATGAATTTTCATTGTAGAGCTGAACATAGGAGCTATTGCAAGTCTTAGAATTAAGTTCAGATAATGAAGCATATACCAGATTCCCTAAAAACTGTGAAACAGCCCTTTAATGAACAAGATGATTATATATAGTATCTTTAACTATGCAAGTCCAGGTTTTCTTAGAGTGAAATCTGCACTTCAGACTAAACACACAAACAACTCATGAGGTTCTGACTGGACATGACCTCTAGCTTAACCTCGTTTGAAATTGAGTTCTTTTATCACTGCTGTGATTTCTGTGAATGTTTCCACCTTTTGGCACATTGCTACAGTAAATTTAAAAATGTACATTTTAAATAGCATGAATATGTTCTCATGTCCCCTTTTCTAACACCTTATACATTTCAGTACAATCTATGAGTGAACGTTTTGGCCTAGATGCACAAATCCCCCTGAATACCACTGTGATGGTGGTGGCAGCATCATCCTGTGGTGATGCTTTTTGTCCACAGAGATGGTGCAGCTACTCAGAGCTGCTGGGAAGATGGATGGAACCAAATAAAAGGCAATCTTGGAAATGAAACGAAGAGCCTTGATAACAGAACAGGGCTTCAAGACTTAAATCTGAAGAATTTTAACTGCTATTGCAATAATACACAATTTCACCAAACATCAACTCCTTCAGGCTGAATACAAATACATGCCACACTTTTCAGATTACTTAAAAAAAAGAAATCAGTGCATTATGGTTTCACATTTATGTACTACTTTATGTTTTTCTCAAAATAACTCCTAATGAAATAAACTGAACTTTGTGATCTTAATGTAGCCACAGTCTGTTGGTAGTTCCAGTTTCTTGCTAGTTAGAAAGCAGCTGATTATTGTTTTAGCCATGCTGCCTTTGGTTATTATTATACTATTTTATTGTAATTATTTGTTCTCCATCAGTGATTATTTATTGTCAAATGAATCCTATTATTAGGTTACTAGCAGGACTTTAGAGGTCAACTCTATGCTGAGGGGTTTGCAGTTATCAGCAGCATGAAAGCAGGAATGCATTAAAACATCGGTCATCAAGATCTGGAGTTTGGTTCCTCTGTTCTAAAGCCTTACTAATGCTTATTTATGTGAAGATATATATTTCGGCCAATGTGTATAATTTTGATCACTCTAGCAAATGTGTCAAATCTCTGATTAAAAGTCCAGATTTAATGACATTAAAGCCCACAATGAAGGGATGTCGGCTTCTCACCGGAACTACTGAGTATTCAATCAAACCTTCTGCGCTAAATAAAAGCTTCATTATAATCAGGTTGTGAAGAATGTTTCAACAGCTCTAACCATTTTGAATGAAACTTTATTTTTTATTTCTTCTCATTTTGCTTCACATTCACATCAGCATTTAATGATTTTGGAGTTGGCAACTAAAGTGCACCAATCCACGCCTCCTTCCTTGGCATGTTCCCATGTCAACAGCTTTGTAGGTCAAAGGTCACAGCTGAAGTTTCTGCAAATCAAATTCACATTGGTGATGGAGCTTTGTTGAACCATGGATAATAAATGTAGGCTGGCTGGTCTCTGACCATCAGTAGCTGCTCAGTTAGACACTAATGTTAGTATAGGAAGGAAACGGCAGCATGGTGGTAAAACACTTCTACCTCCTCTTTGTTGTGGTTCCTACTTTTCTAAGGGTCAGAATGACCTTCACACAAATCGAACAGGTGACTGTTACTGTTGTTGACAGTAGATGGCAGTCTTCAGATGTGTGTAGACTATTTGTTAGGTTTGGTCAAACCATGCAAGAGACCCTCATATTTGATTATATTTAAATCATCCATCCTCACCCTCTCTCCCAAAGCCTCATCAAATAAACAAAAATCTAATGTTTAGTTGTCATCTGGTATGATGTCAGTTTAAAACCCCTAAAGAACAGCTTTCTAAAAGTTCTAAGCTGAGCTGAGAGCAGACAGGCTTCTTCAGCTCATGTGTCAAACTGAGGAAGAGCCACTTTTTTCTTCCCCTATGTTTAATCACACCACCTAGAGTACAGTGAGAATAATATACTGATAATAGTGTACAATTTATTACACTTACAGCATTTGTAGAGTCTGTTCAGCCTGTCAATATCATTCTGGCTCATCTGTGTGGCCTTGCCAAAGGACACGTTGCTGTTAGGAATGGGCTCCATGGTGGGAAGGTTGTTCTTGGAGAAGGCGTACCTGAAGAGAGGCGGGTTCCACACAGACAGGTGATCACGCCCAACACTCCCATTCAACTCTTTAGTGGGCAGAAATATCATTAAGGCTAAAATGCTGCAACTTAGCCATGAGTCTTCTTTCCAATGTCTAAGTCAGAGTTAGATGTCAGCCCTCCACAGACTCTGATTAGGCCTTGAAACAGCTGCTACAGTGATGTATTCTAGCCTTCTTTACTTTGGAGAATTAGCTTTCTCTAATATGCATTTTCATGTTTTCTAGTTTATAGTAGCAGAAATTTAGTGTAGTGTTCTATATGTGCATGTGACAGAAATTTCTAATTTTTTTTATATTTATTACTTTTATTATAGGTCCAACAAAAGACATCAGCCTGTGGCTAGAAAACCTATGTACAAAACAATGGTTGCTCTGTGTCTCACATGTAACATGGTTTAATGTGCCATCCTTGATGAAATACATTTGAATTGGAAAAATTACCTGCCGATTTAAAATCTACAAGTAAAGAATAAAAATTCACCAAAAATATTTTAAGTGTTGTTAATAAAACAGCTAATTGTTTCTTTACCTCTCATATTGCATGACAGAGTTGTAATCATAAGGAGTTCCCTGGTTCAGAGTGTTAATCTTATAGAAGTTATACTCCATGCCTAGAGAGAATAAAGGAGAGATGCATAGTTTTAGGTTTGATTGAAACAGGTTTGTGTGCCTCGGTACAGAACTGGTACAGTCCAAACTATGGATCGGATTGAGAGAAAAAAAAATGTATGAATACTCAGCATGCTGCACATCTGCAGCAGCTCAGCCACTTCTTTAGATCACCCTGCTTTAAGACTTCTGCTAAATGAAGACATCTGCATGCTGCAGCACTCTGCATTCATAGCAATAGTGTCTAAAAACTGTCATTACTTTTGTTTGCTCCATGTTTTTCCCATAAGAGTCATTATGGATGTGGAGGTCTACAAATTTAAACATTTAGATTTTATGAAATATCTACACACAGGCTTTGATTAAGTGTAGCATAATGCAAGCAAACATATTTAAAAATATAGTTAAAGAACATCAGGTTGAATTTCACCCCGTGTTCTAATCTGCCACCTGCTGGTGAAAAATGGAGAACAGCTTAGTTTTCTAGTTTGCCTTTATACATCCTGAAAACCTTTCCTTGGTAGCAAATCCATTTAGTTCCACTGGTTTCAATATCTCAGACTGATCAGGGATTAGGTGCAGGCCGCTTCCAGTTGGTGCACAGGGGGGCAATGGAGCTAAAAAAACCTTTACAGAGGCCTCACTCGGTCACAGTCATGGTGAAGTGAAATAAAAAGATTTTAGAGCTCATCTCAACAATCTTTAAAGTAGAAGGTAGGACTACCAAGCAACAACCAAGCTCCCATGAACCAATGATGGGCGGTGGATGATGGGAGTGTGTCACCTTCAATGATGTTGTCCCAGTGCACTCTGATGTGGTTGTCCCTGTCGGAGCGGGTCTGCTCGTGGTTGAAGCCCAGGGCGTGCAGCAGCTCATGCTGGACGGTGATGTGGTACAGGCAGCCCTGGCGGCTTAGAGACACTGTCTGACCTCCACCCACACGGCCCACATGGGAGTAGCAGCTGCAACCACACACTCACATCAGAAGTCCATTGCAACAGAAACATCCAACATCCAACACTGCAGCAAACCTGATTTTGACTAACCAATCAGTTTTATACCAGCCCTGCAGACCCCAACCACTATTCTGATTAGCCAGTCTTTAAGTCATCTGAAAGTGTGGATTTTAGCTCAGCATTTAGGATTACCACTCTGGACTAGCATTTAATGTGGAAAAAACAAAAAATGAGACGCACCCATTCCTAGATTCAATGCTCAACCATTCATGGTCACCGTTCTGGTAAGGCCTGAAGCGGATGCAGGAGACCGTGGAAAACGACTGCAGCCCACGAACAATAATCTCTCTCTGTCAGCTGTCACCATCAGGAAACATTGAAATTCCAGACCCATCAGGTACAAGTGGATTCAGATCAGCTGTTCACCTTTGTGTTCTCAGTTCAGTGGGACAACCAATAAGCTGCTGCTTACAGTAATGGTTGGCAATGTAGTAGGGGATGTAGACGTTCCCATCAGTGTATTTCAACCAGAGGCACCCACTGGAGGTGCAAGGGTCAGCATTTCTGTCTGCCTCAGACCGTAAAGCAATGTCTCCTCCGATGAGGACTGGTTCATCAAAGTTAGGAGCTGCCAGACACACACAGCTACAGCTTACATCATCTGGTTGCATGACCAGGTTTTTCCTTGGAGTGGATTTTTTGTGCAACAGATAAATGTGAGCATTGCTGACTGGAGTGTTGACCTACTGCGGTCTCTGTTGGCTCTCTCTAGCAGCTCACCCACAGACAGCTCTTGGGAGGTGTCCACCTCCAAGGTAGCAACCTCTGTATGAAATAAAACATTTAGATACTGCTCCAGTCCCTTTCAGCTTTAAAAACGAGAAAAGAGTGCTGCTAATTTCTAACTTACCTTCCTGTCCTCAGTCACCACAGCACAAAAAAGAGAAAAATGATTGTTATACATGCATATCAGAGACATTCTGCTGTTGAAACTAGCTTTTGTACAATCATGTTGTGTTTTAATTTTATTAACACATCTACATCCAAAATATTTTAATAGGTGTTTTATGTATTTATTAAAATATATTTTGTTGTTTCAAAATGTTAAATATCAAGAATTCTTCTTGGCATTAGGAAGATTCCCACCTATATTAACCTTTCTAATCTGCTACAGAGCAACAATTTCCAGTTCTGAGCAGCTGCCGCTGCATGCCAGCACTGGACATGTTTACCTCAGCCCAGGAGAAAGACAGAAGCACCAGAACCACAAAACACCAAGAGAAAACCTGCATGGCTGCAACAGACCTGTGAGAGACAAAAACACGGCCATAAAATATGCAACTGCGGCTTCTGTATGCAAGCTGTCAGCAATACACAGAGGCACGTTGCTGTTGGATTCGTGGATCTTACCCAAGAGCCAATAACTCTCTGCCAGCAAGGGAGACATTTTATACTCACTATCCAGCCAAAGGCAAATAAACATACGAGTAAAAGTGCAAACACTGCAGCACACCTTTATCAGAGTAAGCTGAAGTTTCTGGGGTTTCCTCCCTATTTTATGTTATTTGCACAGGTGTTTCCAGAACAGGCCGTCAGTGTGGAACATCTTACCCTCCACTGATCACTGACTAATGGCTGATTTTTGCTGTTCACACGGCCTCTGCAGCTCCTTTTTTAAACTTCTTATCAGAAGTTACTGAAACAGTTTTATTTGATGGACTCTTTCAGTTAGTCCCTTTTTCTGTTTTGCTTCTGTCAGACTACTGTGAATTCTAATCAGAATACTGTCACTACTGTGATGATACCTACCATTGCACAGAGGACGCTGCTTCCTCCACACAGCACCTGAGCCTGAAACACCTGGAGGAGATGAATACTCTTGTTGCTGTTTCTGGACTTCAGCTCACTGTTCAACACAATCATTCCCCAGCTCCTGGTGAGCAAACCAGCTCCCTTTGGGCTCAACACCCCCTGTGTAACTGGCTGCTGGCTTTCCTCACAGACAGACCCCAGTCTGTGAGGGTTGGGAAAAATACTTCAAGGTCATCTTCCTCAGCACTGGCTCCTTCAGGGCTGTGTACTGATCCCACTGCTCTTCAGCCTGATGACCCATTTGTAAGGATTTGGTTTTCTCTGTGTTGATTTGAGTTTCTCTGTGTGTTTATCTTTGGTTCTGTCTTGTGAGTCTCTGTGATGTTATGTCTCTTTCCCCCTTGATTGATCCCAGCTGTGTCTAGTTCCCCTGATTACCTCCTGTGTATTTAAGTCCACCTGTTGTCTTTGTCTCTTGTTGTGTCCTTGTCTAACGTCTGTCCCTGGTCGTTGTTGCATGTCAGTCGTCTCAGTTGAACTGTGTAGTCTTGAGACTGTGTAGCTCTCGTTTATTCAGTTCTGTACTGTTTGCTACCAGTGCTGAGCCCGAGCCTTCCGCTCTGCTGTGCTGCCAGCTTCCTGAACTGTGTAAGAGCTTATCCTTCATTAAATCATTTATCTTCTACGACCTAGGTCTGTCTGCGTTCTACCTCACCACCATCACCCCCACATCTCTGTGATAAAGTTCTATGACTTGGTATTGTTCTATGACTTTATATTTTTGTGTTTTTATTATGTAAAGCACTTTGAACTGCCTTGTTGCAGAAGGACATTTACGTCCTACCTGTAAATGTGTGATACAAATAAACTGATATGTTTCTGTTTTTTCTTTTAGTTTAATTTTTCAGAAAAATACTTTATCGTCATACCACTTGTGTCTACTTTCTAAGTACGCAAACAGGCACATACTAACAGCATGTGGTTTGGTCTGGCTGTTTCACAGTGGGTGGGTGATTTCACAGTGGGTGGGTCCTTCATTCAGAGCTGTGGTGAACTGAATGTTCCTGACTGATAAGCCCAGTGTTTTGCAACAGAGAAACAGATGTTTTGTTTGGTTCTGTTTCTGTGTATTTATTTCTTGGTTTTTATGTGTTTTGTTCCCCTGTGAGTCTCTGTGATGTCCTGTCCTCCCTGTTGATTGATCCCAGCTGTGTCTAGTTCCCTGATTACTCTTCCTGTGTGTTTAAGTCCACCTGTTGTCTTTGTTCCTTGTCGGGTCCTTGTCATACATTCGTTGCTCCATGTCGTCCTACCTGTCTGTAGTCTGTTCCTCGTGCTACCCTGTTTGGACTGTTAACGTATTTATCATTAAATCATCTTCATTTTCATTATGACAACCTGGGCCTGCCTGCGTCTCCCTCACTGTTCACAAACACAAATCATGACATGTTTAAAATTATATATGTTATAGATGTTTATAATTTAACAGATGAGCTAATAATAAAAGAAGATTAACGTTAAATGTTAATTTAAAAAAAGTTTTCTTTTAGGACATTTTGAAAAAGTATGCAAAAAATATGTAATGTGCTCCATGTAAGATTTCAGTGGTTCAGTATAACGGTATGGCAAGAAAATATTTCTATTGCATTGTCTTTGTTTTCTTTTTAAAGTGTTTTTTCTACATAGTCCAACCATGTTTGTTTGCTTCATGTTAATGTCTTGATTTAGATTTGTGGTTTTGAAGTCGGTTGATTCATTTGGTAAAATTATGAGTTTTACACAACAATGTGACTCCAGAAAACATTGCATGCACCAGACTTCTGCAACACACTCTTCCTCATTTTTGTTACAACATACAAACATTATACCTCTGTTTCTACTTGCTGCGTTATGAGAAGTTGTTGCAGTGGACATTTTCAGAACCTATTGCCTGTGAACTGGTTATTGCACTAAGCTCTACAAATGAACCACATTGCCAAACATGTAATCATTAACACATTTGTTTTGGTGCTCATCAATATTGTTTTGAATAAATTCAAAAATGACTTGTATGTATTTTATTCTCTTACATTTAGCTTTGCTTTATAATAAGTATATTTTTCTTGAAAATTGATCTCTAGATTTTCACTGTCAGATAGCGAGCATGAAAATGTTTAACCAATCAATCAATACTTTGGAATTGTACATTTTTTTCTGGGATATGTCTAGAAATTAAAGCTCTGCACATCATCAGTTAAACGTATTTTATGCTGCACATCATGAAGAGTTTGAGCTCAAGTGAGATATCTTTCAGTTTGTTGTTGTATTACAGCTGACTGATTCTAGTGGATAATTGTATTAAATAGTTGACATAGTGAGTAACTTTATTTGACTGAGGAGAATCATACTGAACTGAATATTTATTGGACTGACCTATTGACTTGGAATAGATAAAATTATAATTTTATGTTTCTGCTTTCATTTGGATGTATTCTGGTTTTTCTGAATACCAGATTACTTCACTGACAACATATAAATGAACTAAACTGTCATCAGATCTCATCCTTTACTGGGGACTGCCCATATAGAGTATGCAATGTACAATAGAATTATATAATTTCTTCCTTGGCAAAAGCAGCATGTTACAGAAAACAAAATGCTTACCTGACCTTCATATCACACTAACAGCTCAGTATCCAGGCAACAGAGACAATTTGCCACAGTAACGTCCTTAGCAGCTCTGCTAATCCACCTCTTTTGCTTTCAGAAGAAAGTCAGCAGAGAGATGCTGGAGTCTGCGATATGATCCTTGATCATCATGTTGGATGGAAGAGATGGTTTGAACTTCCTCCTCTCTCTCTGGTCCTGCTTTGTATCAATGAAGTTTCATTTTCACCTCCTCTGGGGTTTGAGGTCATAATTCATGTTTAATTAGAGCTTTTGAGATGCTAATTAGTTTCTCCCAGTTGTAAAACAATACCTTGTTGCTACGGTTATGCAACAAGTATCAATAATTATATCCAGTTCAAATTATACCAGGACCTTGTTGTTATTTGTTAATAAATACACTATTAGCCAAAAACAATATGGACATTTTCAAGAAAGAAATGTTTATACATGCACTGGGTCACTCGGACCTGAAAAGTCAATAAGAAATTCAGGATTTGCCAAGATGTGGAAAAAGTTGTTGTGTTTTAAGTATTTAGACTGATAGGAAACAGGTGTTAAAGATTCCTGGAAACTTCCATATCTGTCCACCATGAAGTGAGCCAAGAAATCTGTTTCAGCCAAACAGCCTGGATTGGTTGAGAACACTAGACACACATAAAGCAGCCAGGCTCTAGATACCTTTAACGAAAAAGCTTAAGTCTATGAAAGCAGTGTAGCAGTTTTGCTAATGAGGCAACTTATGATTCAAAGTAAGAAAATAACGAACTGCAGTCTGATCTTTATTGTTAATGTGTTTCTTCTTATTGAGTAGTGAAAGTAAATGCAAGGTGTTACATGTCTTTTAAGTATTTACTTACTGGAGGGTTTTATGTTTGTGATGGAGAGCCACAGCTAACAGCTAACAGCTAACTCCTCATTTCA
>NW_006800539.1:45861-48875 GCF_000485575.1 Poecilia formosa
TGAAACATGAGACCTCTGAACCTGAGACAACTGGAGTAGTTTGCTCATGAGGAGTGGCCCAAATACCTGCTGAGAGGGGCAGACGTTTTATGGACAGTTATAGGAATCATTTGATTGCAGTGATTTCCTCAAAAGGTTGTGCAACAAAATATTAAGTTAAGAGTACCATTATTTTTGTACAGGCCTGTTTCATTTGTTTATTTTTTAACATAATTCTGTTGAAGCATGTTTGAAAAGCAATGTCTGGCTTTCATTTGTTCATTTTCATCGAATCTTTATTCATTATTACCTTTGTCACATTGGGATGCACAGTTGGTAGAGCTGTTGCTTGCATCAAGAAGGTTCTGGGTTCGATTCCCGGCCCTTCCCGGCCAGTCTTTCTGTATGGAGTTTGCATGTTCTCCCTGTGCATGGTGGGTTTTCTCCGGGTACTCCACTTCCTCCCACAGTCCAAAAACATGACTGTCAGGTTAATTGGTCTCTCTAAATTCTCCCTAGGTGTGTGTGTGCATGGTTGTTTGTCCTGTCTGACTCTGTGTTGCCCTGTGACAAACTGGCGACCTGTCCAGGTGACCCCGCCTCTCGCCTGGAATGTTAGCTGGAGATAGGCACCAACAACCCTCCTGGCCCCACTAAGGGACAAGGGTGTTAGAAAATGGATGGATGGATGGGCCTTTGTCAGATTGAAGTTATTTCTGACCGTTTCATTAACCGAGCAGTACCAACAATTTTGTCCATGTGTGTATAATATCATCAACCCTGTAATTCTTCTCCAGTCATCTTTGCTTCAATATTCCAGTTTTCTCATCACTTAATTGACTGTAGCCCTTAGCTTACAAACCTCTTCCATAAGGCTCATGAGGTTGAGTTGTTTGACCTCTTTGCTGATTTCCTCAAACATAAAGTTGAGTGATGTCTTGACCACTAATTCCTCAACTAGTTTTTTGATTGTCATTGCCATCTTCTTTCAAGGTCATCCAAAATATAAATCCATCAATTTCTTCTTGAAATTGAGAGAAGATTGAGATTGAGAGAGAAAGGACAGAAGGAAAAAAAGACTACACTATAAAAAAAAAAGTCACTGTCGAATTTACAGTAACTTACTGGCAACAGGGTTGCCAGTAAGTTACTGTAATTTTTACGGTAAAGAAATTACAATAGCTTTATAGTAACCTTACTGTAATCTTTTTTTTACAGTAGTCTTACTGTAATTTAATTAGTTTTACTATAATTTTATTGTAGTTTTACTGTAATTTTTACTATCTTACTGTAATTTGATTAGTGGTACTGTAAATTCTTTAAAAATAGCACAGTAATTATATAACATGGTTAATCGGATTTCATCAGATTTTTATGACAGTAATCCTGTAGTAGAATTGCAAAAAAGTTGTCACAGTACTTCATAAAACTGCATACTTTGCTAGCTTTTAAGTTTAAATATGAACTTGCAAATTGATTTACCAAACTCTCAAAAAAATTTCTAATTAAAAATAATATAGATATATATATTTTAAAATCACTTTATTTTATTGTCAATTTAAATCTGACAAACTGAAGCAAAACAAAATATAGTATTTTGCAACAGTAATATTTGCTTGTTACATAGAAGTCAAAGTATTGCAACCAAAGTGAAAAATACTCTGATCTAAAAACATAACTGATACATTTACCCTCATAGTAATACAATACAATACAATGATACAATGAATTAAATAATCTTTACTAAAACAAAAGTGCCCAAATGTCAAAGCTTACAAGCAAACTGCATGTCAAAGTCATAAAAACAATGTTTCACCAGCATTTTATGTAAACTTGCTGTCAAAATTCTAAATGTCTGTCATTTTCTTCCTTTGAAGAAGGTAGGGATCCAGCAATGTCAAATTTTGAACTTACATATTTTTCAAAACTTTATTGGAACCCCAACAGCACATCTTAAACATGTGGACAAGTTTAAGACTTAGTGAACAGCCAAACAAAACCAACATGGATGAGTTCTGAGTTGGTCTCAGTCCTGAACTTCTCCAGAAATCATCAAAGGGTTGCTAGAAGATAAAGAAAGAAAAACATGTTTTAATGCACGAGATAAACAGCACATTAAACTGCATTTATGTCAGTTAAAGACAGACAAGATGAAAAGGAAAGATCTAGTGGACAGGCACTCTCTATGACCTTCCTTCATTGTAGCTGTCCTATCTGTCTATTAGAAGTGGACAGGACAGATACAGAGAGACAGGCAGAGGAAAAGACAGACAGGGAGAGAGATGGAGTAAGAGAACTGATTGTGTGTAAATGTGTAATTTTACCATTTTAAAAGTTCCACTGGTAGTCCATGTAGGAGAAGAATGGAGACACATGGGTTCACTGCTGTCCTAGTGTTTTGCATAAGTTGTCCTGTTAGTTTTGATGTCACTTTTGCAGCTTTGGTTCTGCTTTCTGGGTTGAAGCCTAAAAATCACCTAGAAACAGATGGGAGACTGTCCAAATCAACCCTTTTGTTTTTTTAAGTACATATTACATTTTTAGATTAGATCCCTGTGAACTACCAAACAATGTTTTGTAAAGGCATTACTGAAATAGTTCTCATAGTTCTCACTCACCTATGAAAAAATACTCTAGGTGCCAAAGGTGCTGCTGGACCAGCTTGTGCCCTTGATGCAGTTTCCTGAAAAATAACAATGTTCAGTGATATTAGTTTTAATTTTAACTTAATACTCAGGTACAGAGAGACATTTCCATATACAGATACATTCTGATGTCTCTATCCACATACTGTGTTTGCAGACAGAGACACAATGTACATTCTGTGCCTCTGTCTGTAGACCTAAGGATGGCAGATAAATTGAGATGGAAATATCTCACTATGTCTTCCATCCATTAGTCTATGGACAGAAGGATGGAAGTTGCAGTGAGACCCAGACAATTGGAGGATCTGGGGTGGTGAGAGGGGTCAGGGGTCAATCTTGTCACCCCCCACAAGATGCTGCCCTGGGCAGTTGCCCATGTCGCCCATAACA
>NW_006800539.1:48885-60327 GCF_000485575.1 Poecilia formosa
TTCTGTATCTGTGTCAGAAAAGATATATGGATCTTTAACAAGATATATGGCCATTTACCTTGATAAAGATATATGACTTTATCAAGTCATATATCTTGATAAAGTTCCATATATCGAGTAGCGCATCATGGTGAAAGTGGTAATGCTCCACTTGTGAAAGTAAATCTGTTGGGCCTCACCTTGACAACAATTCACACTGCCAGACAGGTCACATAAAAACGCTTCTACGAACAGCATCATGTTGGCAATGTAAAAAGCAACAACGACAAAAAAAATTCCTTTTAGGTGAACACAATTTACAGTTAAATGCAAGGAAATTATGCAGTTTTTGAAGAATACAGTCAAGTATGATAACTGTCTTGACTGTAAGCATTTTGTCTGCAAACAACAAAAACAAGTTTAATCTTGTTTCTAAAACTTTAACTACAGAACCAATATTACTTTAAAAATGTATCCTCTCCTTTACATATTTTTTATTTGTATTTTGCTTCTTATGTTGATTTTTATACAGACATGGGGTTCCTTTTTTATAATCAAGCTGGCCTGTCAACTGCCAGATGCAGTCTGGATTTAATAAAGTAAATTTATTGGATTGTAGGATTTGTCTGAAATGCTAAGATAGGATATGTGAAATAAATGTGTAAAATAAATTAATAGATATGATAAAGTGCTACACATGTGACATGCACTAGATAGTAACTACAGATGTGCTGGGTCAGTCACAGAGGTGATGATGCCGTTCATCAGCCCCATTGGCCCTTCTTACCACCACCAGCAGGCGGTGAAGTATCTTGCCCAAGAACACAACGATGGAGGCAGACAGAGCAGGGATTGAACCAGCAATTCACCAATTGTCTGATAAACTCCTACTACTGTCAACATCACTGCCCCTACATAAAAGTAAATGTGACTAAAAAGACAAAAGCTGAGCGGTATTTAATGCCCCTGCAAGTCAGGAAGACACTGTTATAAATGCACAAAGCATTTTCTTTGAGACAATGGTTTTCTAGAGAAAGCTTTCAACATGTTCTTTTGTAATGTAGGTGCAAGCAATAGATAGTGCAACTGTTCCCACATTTTAAAGAAGTAATGCAATGGAAATACTAAGGAACTGTTACAAATCTTCAACCCCACTTTTAACCAAAAAGAGGTTGAGTACATTTTCACACCAGGACATATATGCACAAAGAATATCTGGTCCATATGAAGCAATTTATTTCAGTTGCATTGTGTTGAATTGTGTTATTTTAGAGCAAATTCAAATGTCTTAAAAAGTTCACAAGACAAACCTCTGGGCCAAGACATGACCAATTACGGTATATGGAATATGGAATTCAGTTTAATTCTAATTTGGTTCACAGAGCTGAATGATGAAGATTAGATGGAAAAGAGGGGGAATGCTGATGTTATTCAGTATAACTTTCCAATAAGCAGTACAAGCCTGAAGCCGTTGCTGCATGAATGAAAAAACCCAGAATATTTGCATGTGAAATGGGGAGAGGGTGTTCGGACTCCACCTGTAAAACGGTAAGCTGAGGCCAGAAGTTTTAATAGTTCAGGTAAAGTCTTTTTCCTAAAATATAAATTACTTCATAATACTAGAACTCTAATTGTGCATTGTTAAATCCAGCTTTAGTCAGGTTCACATCCTATTGCAAAATTACTGTTACATTTTGATATATCTCAGGAAAATTGGCTGACTACATCAAATATTTGACTTTGCAATAATCCCTAATGCAGCACACATGGTAACAGTGGAGAGGAAAAACTGTCCACTGTTTCACAAAAATAAAAGACTTTAGGCTTGATGCAGCCTGGTGCCCTCAGACTGGAGACTTGACCTGGACTCCTGGTCTGTCACTCAAGTCTCAGTACCAACTTTTAACTCATGTAATAAAGAGTGAAAGGAAGCTGGTGAGTCAGCTAGAAACCAGTCAGTAAAGCAGGCAGGTAAAGTGTAATAACCAAACACCAGTCTTGATTAACTCACTGTTACTTCTAGCTGTATGAAGGCCTACTTATAATATTCTAAATGCCTCACAGCATCAGGGACAACCGAGGAGTCTTCACCTAGAAGCCTCGTTCAGTTTTCTTCAGAGAAAGTGTTGCTGCACCACTGAGCTCACATACTGGTGTCAAACGTTTGTGCAGGTTTGTGCAGCACATAATTTCGTTTGTGCCACTCTAATTTAAAAGGTATTAATAAATATTTCCAGAGGTCAAAAAAGGTATATTTTTAGATACTCAATTTCTTGAGTATCTAAATTTACTCAAGAAATGATTTCGATAACTATAGTTACTATCCACCACTGCAGATGACATGAGTGAGAGCAAATGTATGGCTATGAAAAATACATCTGTACTTAGAATGAAGGAAGATTTAAATAAATACCAAATCATTAAAAAGCAGTATTACATGAAAACTCTGGCGGAAATGTAGCTTTTGACAGATACTCAAAATTTTTCTCAATGAGGCCGTGATGAAAAAGAAACCTCACAGAACAAGATCAATTTCATGATCTTGAAATTGATCTTGTTCTCTGATCAATTTCACAGAGCAAAAAGGCCTTTACCATTGGGAAAAAAACCCTAGAAAACTGCATTTCATCCGGGATAAAGTGTCCATTTAGTGCAGAAGAGCTCCTATGACTGGTATTCCTTCAGGATCTGACCGGCGATGATCAGCCTCTGGATCTTGCTGGTACTCATGTACTCATGAGATCAAAGCTGATGCTCATGAGTACAACACTCAGAATGAGGTTTGTATGGGGAAATGGGAAGAGATGGCATTCAAAAGGAGGTTAAAGAAAGTGGTGAGGTTTTTTTTATTTTGGGAGATGAGGAGAAATATATATACTATATATTTAAAACTTGTCTTCATTTTCTTTGAAGAAACAATAAATACTTTTTCAGTGTTGTTATGGATATTTTGTCAGTTCCATTTAAGGGATTTTCACTTTAAATGACTTGGCTTGTTACATCAAGAGGTCCACCCTGCCAAAACATCTTGCCATTGTTTTGACCCCCATGTCAAATTTTCTAGGTCTGCCACTTATGTTGTTTTATCAATAGATTCATTGAGACACACTACGCTTGAATTGGGAAGCAGTCATGGATTGTATTTTGGTGGCTGTGTTTGGTGTTTTGAGAAGACAAGAGGAAATTTCATCAAAACTGCAAAGTGTGTCACAGTTTACTGATACCACAGAACCTGTTGAGTAATAACTGTCTTTGTTGAGCAGTTTCCCATTTTAGGATGAGAATAAGTTGACTTTCCCACATATATAGGCCTAAGCTCCAGCTCTTTGCTTGAGTGTTGAGTGAGTCGCTGCTATCCAACAGCCATGATGCTCCTAACTGCTCTCCTCTGTGGGCTCCTGTCCACATCACAGGTGAGATTAGAGTCTAATTATTATAGAGCTTTTGCTGTAACAATTAGTTCACTCTGCTGAAAAAATGACTTCTACAAAAACTAGAAAACATTTGTGGGTTATTTTGTGTTTTATTTACACTGTCTCAGACTAATCGACTACTTTTTTGCAGCCTTTATTTGTAAAGACTGATGACAACGATGGTAAGACTTGACTTGTATTTCAGAACATTTGTTCTGAAATATGTCCTTTAAAACATTGTCTTTAGTGATATTTTAATTCTTGATTAGTTCATATGTTTTGTTGTAATCAGAGCTACTCATACCCTAACCTCCCTGAATTTGTGTTCTGTTTCACAGGCAACAACATTGAGGACGATGACTTCAGTGTCTCCACCCTGCTGGAAAAGGCCAATGCTAACCTGGGTATGCATGTCATCTAGAACTTATACTGTAAAAGATTAGAATATAATCACCTCTGCATACTAACAATACAGGAAGTACACAATGACATTTCCTCTCCTTATATTTGACAGGGAAGAACTTGGATGACCCTCTGGTGATGTTTGGAGACATTGCCTTGCCAACTGGTCTACGGAATGCTGATCCCTGCACCGCTCGAGGCTGCCTGTGGAATAAAGACCAGGACGGCAACGTCTACATTCCTTACAGGATTTCCAACCAGTTCTGTGAGTGGTGTAGCAAGCTATTCAAAAGTGTGGGAGTGTGAGTGAACTGGGAGTGGATTGTCGCTGTCAATGCTCAAGCAAGAGGCGGGGGAGAGAGTAGGAGATATTTGACTAAGTCTATCTCTAAAAGTCTACTGAAAAATTATAAAATATATTTCACATGTCACACTTTAACTCAAGAAACTCAAACATATTAGTTAAGATGCAATGAATATTCTAAGGCCACAGAAGTGTTTATTTGATCATGTTTTATGGTGTTTTTCATAAATCATACTGTTCTGTTTTATCATTCCTGCTGCTTGCTGCAGCATTTTTGATTTGCTGGTTGTGATTGTTTTCCATCTAAACATATGCAGTACTTGCTAGAAATACTCTAATTGGAAGAAAAAGATCTGTCTGTGATTGCCTGGTGGTTACGTTGGGGGAACAGAACAGGCAGGACAGGAGATTGTTAGAGTGGAGAAAGATTTATTAGTTTGTTCAGATGTGTGTTCACATCACTGCACGCTCAGGTCAGTGACACAAATATAACAGCATGCAGTTTGAAACAGCACTCAAGCCCAACATGGCTTCAAGTTTAGTTATTGAGTAATGTTCTTTTGGAAGAGATTGTCTCGAATAACCAAGAAAACAAAGTTAAAATCAACAATCCAATTTATTACAGAAAAATATCCAATACAATGTATAACAAGAACAGAGAAGTAGTTTCTCATTTCAGTGCTGGCCCACAGCTGTGCATCAATAAGGTAGCAAACATGGTGTGGCACCAAACAATAGGATTCATCTCCTATTAGGCATCTAAACTAAACTACGTCCTAAAAGGGCGTTTCCCTGTGAATCACTTTCTGTCTTCAGTGCTTCAGCAACTGAATTCTGCTTATTTTTCTACTTGTGTAATGTAACATGTACATGTAAGTGTGTAGATAAAAAAACAGGAACTTTTCTGTTACAACTGTCAAAGGCAGACAACCTCTGACCTAAACAACACATTTTAACACATTATATCAATAAACAGCAATCTGATTAAAATAATAAAAACTTAAGAAAGTAAAAGCCTTAAACATTTAAACATAATCATACAACAGTAAGCATATGCTCTTTACTCTATACTACTTCATAACTTTTCATCATATCTCAATATGAAATGTTTATGGTCTTTGGGACATATTAAATAAAGTGTAGCTTAGCTCAACTTGGTACCTTGATGTCCAACAGCATCCTGAGTTTTCTTTGTCTTACAGTTTTATCTAAACTCTTGATAGCTGATCATAGCTCAACAGTAAGTGTGTTTGCTTCAGGGGTATAGGAAGCTTCACATACACAACTGCTTTGCTTGTTTCCAGGAACATACAGTAATGATAACACATATCCTTGCACACAGTTAATTGTTACAGTTACAGCAATAATGTTTCCTGTCATGTTTATTCCAAGCTCAAAGAGAAAGAAGCATCATCGTCAGAGGTCTGGAGTCATTTCACGACTCAACTTGCCTTCGCTTCAGGCCCCACCAAAGGGAAAGAGACTTTGTGGACATCCAGTCCCGCTCTGGGTAACAACCTGATACAAAAACCCCAATGCAGTGCTCTCCCACTGCATCAGGTCAGCTGGCAGATAGTCGTTTGTGGTGTGATGTAGTTATGTTGTATCAATCCAGGTGCTGGTCTTTTGTTGGCCGTCGTGGCGGCGGTCAGGTGGTGTCGTTGATGCGCAACGGGTGTGTTTTCCATCAGATCGTCCAGCATGAGCTGCTACATGCTTTGGGCTTCAACCATGAACAGACCCGCTCCGACAGGGACAGTCATGTCCGGATCCTTTTGGAGAATGTTATCCCTGGTGAGCCGCCGTACACAAACCTTTATAACTGTGTTCAAATAAACATGGAATAAGAATTTTTGAACTTAACTTGTCTAAATATATAATTCAGAGGAATCATAGTTATGTTTCCCGCCTACAGGACAGGAGCATAACTTCAGGAAAATCCAGACCAATAACCTTGGCACTCCCTATGACTACAACTCTGTCATGCACTATGGAAGGTAACACCTACATTCATTATCCTAACCTCTGAAAGGTTTTCATCTTATCTTAGCTTTCTGGTTGGGTTCTTCGTTCAGGGAAATGATAACTTTGTAAAATCAAATATAAGATCTAAATGTCACTTTGGCCCAACAAGAACCTTTGGGGTAGTGGGATTCTTCAGGGGAGGATGTTCCTAAGCTGTCACCATCATTTTTTTTTTATAATCTTCATAAATTATTTGAACACAGTTCTAATTGGAACCCTGAATGGCCATACATGTCTGTATGTCAGTATGTGGTGTTATTGATGAGCTAGACTGCTCTGTACATTCATCCTGAGAAACAACACATTGAAACTGTTGTTTCTTGTTGATCACTGACTTCATTTTCTTCAGTTTCCACTGAATAAAATGTTAGGGGGTAGTAGTAGTGAGTGACTTGTGTGTTTAGGACTAGCTAGGTCCTGGTGTGTCACTGAGCTGACACTTTCTCTTAAAGTGTCAGCTGATATTTGTAGCAAGACTTGTGCTACAAACATTGCCAGCAGCAGCAGAAAGCCAGACTGCCTGAACAAAGAGTGAGAGTAGGAATATTTTTATGGCTGTCTTCTCAAAGATGGAAAACAAGTTATCCAATATTAAGTTATTTTATTTCTGTTTTCTTTTTGTCCTCCAACTGCCTGGAGAAGTCTAAACCTCCTCAGTACCACACCATTCTTCATTTTAGTTTAGACCTCTAACCTTCATGCTGCATAATAGGAAGCAAGAAGTGATTCAATAAAGTGCCTGAGAAGAGAAATAAAATTTCTGGTTATATTCTGGCAGGTTTGCCTTCTCTAGGAACAGAGAGCCAACCATTGTTCCCATCCCCAACCCAAACGTAGAGATTGGAAGAGCCACCCAGATGAGTCAGAATGACATCCTCCGGGTGAATCGCCTCTATCAATGCAGTGAGTATTTCTTCCAAAATCTTGCCATCACCTTTGCTGGACGAAGGGCACAAAATACCAGAGGTCTTTTTTAATCCCTAATGAGCCGCACGGCCTGAATCGTACAAGTTAAAAATGTGGAGTGATCAGTTAGTCCAGTGGGTTTTATGACAGGAAATCTATCAGCTTTTACTGATGTCTCTTTTATTTCATTGCAGATTCAAATTTTCTTAAAAATAAACAATCTGCGTCGGGAATGCAATTCCTCTGAGAGTTCAAAGTAAGCTCAATGTTTCATTACACAGCAGTACCTATAACATTCTCAGTCACACGCAACATGTGATATTTTACAATAACTGCACATGAACAGTTCTATTAAAATTATAGAATATTTTACTGATGATACATGAAGGAATATTTTTTGCACTTCCAAAATATACAAGCTAAAACTTATGTTGCCTCATCAGCATTGACCTACAGAAATGTCTTATTTTATCACTGCAGAGACTGTAGGAGATGCTGTTAGTTTCACACACCATATGATTTAGAACTGTTGTGTGTGTCCTTGAACGTAGCTTTTAAAATATTCTGGTGATAACTGTTGATTTTGTTGCATCTTTTTCTTTAACCCTACAGGACCAGAAGCAGACATACAGAGGAGGCTTCTTGCTTTTATTGGCTTCTTTGCTGCTGACCTAATGAGAAATTAAAATGACTGAACTGTCACTGCTTTTTCCACAAATACACAAGAATGGATGCTTTCCAGCTTGATGCAATGCAAATATTAATAAAACTAGTCAAAGCGACCTAAATGTTCATTGTGCTTATTTCTTTCACTCAAAATACAACATCAGATTCAGTAATGTTGTCTACAGTATGTGGCCCACAGCAATTCTGACAAACACAGGTGATCAAACATAGGAAATTGTGTCAGTGATAAGAATCAAGGTGGAACTGATCTGAAAGCTCAACTCAGATCTGTGAGAATGTCACATTTGGTACGATTAGAAGTTTAAATAATCACTATCAATAAACATTTTAGCTTAGGTTTTGATAAGTTCTATTTTTTTTCATATAACTGAAGACTCTTATGTTGAAGTTTGTGCAAGCTGTCACAAAAACAGAAACTTTGTTCTCATGTTTTCTTACTTGCTCCTACAGCAGACTTGCCATTATGGTCCAAGAAACAGTGTTAAACGCAAGAGAATGTGGTTTAGGTTGTAATATTTGGACTAAAGTAAGAAGAGAATAAAAGACTTGGTAAAGAAACTGCTCTGCAGGGTAAAGTGGGTAAACATGACATCTGGTCACAATGAATACAAGAATATTTGAATACATGAGTATTATAGAAACAGAGATGTATGACATTGTTTGACAGTCACCTATAACATTCCCAATCACATGGAGGGGAAGAGGTGGGGGGGGGCAATCGGGTCATTTGTCAAAGTTTGGACAAGAATTTTTATTTTTTAAAATAAGCATTTTTGTGAAGAAAACATATGTCTAATATTTAAGTTGCAAAAACAAAAATTCATTCATATTTTCTTTGCAAGTGTCCTTGCAATTGTAGTAATGGTAAGGTAAGGTAATTTTCTTTATATAGCACATTTTCAGCAGCAAAGTAATTCAAAGTGTTTTATATGAATTAAAAGTAAATACAAACAAAATAACAAACCAAAGGAAAGAAGAAGAAGAAAAAGAGCAAAAGAAGAAAAATAATATAATGATGATCTAAAGTATGTAAACTAGATGCTCCTGTTCAGGGTTGCTCAGTATCTTCTGGTCTAATTCCATTTCTGGGTTGGGAGAACAGGAGTCTAAGTATTTCTGGATTCTAAGTTCATAGTTATTCTAATTCTGATTCCATTTCTGGTCTGTATAACGTTGATCTAAATAGTGCGTACTCCACAATTTCTATTATTACTAGTAAACTAAAATAATCCTTTTCTGGGTTAAATAGGGAGTACTCCACCGTTTCTAACAAAATAAAACAAAACAGAGAAAAGGAAACATTAGGGCAAATGGCAACATTCAGACAAAACAAAGGGCAAAACAGAGACATGAGTGATAACTGATGGGCATTTACCATCATGGCCTATCATCATGTGATGGTTTATGCCAGTGGCAGAGCTAGACTTTTAAAGTTGGGGGGGCCAAAAGGGGGCCAGGGCTATCTCTGGGGGGCAAAAATTGAAATAATGTGTATACATTTATATATAGAGCTATCTAGTCGATAAATCAATATATGCATACACACACAATATATATATATACGTCTCATTAACGGAATATTTAGTTTTGTTAAATGACTGGAAAATTTTAAGCCCCTCCGTCATTTGACAGGTTATAATTAACACCCCTGACTGCTGCACATGGACAGACATTATAGACTTTATGCAAAGACCCTGCTAGCAAGAAAATGTTCGTAGTACGTCCGTGAACGTCGTCTGAAGTCGAACCGAATGTTCAGACCTGACGTTCAGCAAACGTTGTCTGAACATTCACTCTGAACATTCGTTCCCAAATAATTTTCTTTTTTTGCTGTTATTTCACTTGATTTAGATTTTGTATCTTTAAAACTTTTATGACTGTTATTATTTTTTATCAAATTTTTATTTTTCACTTCTTATACAAAGTGCATACTTCCGAATGTTGTTTGAACGTTCTTGAACGTCTTCCGGACGTTTTCATAAATGCTGCTTTAAAAAAACTTCCAAAAAAACGGAGGTATTACAGAGAGCTTTATTTCTCCCTACAAAATAATAAATTTTTAAGATTGTTTTGTTACTCTTGCTGTTATTCTAATGCAAACGTCTCTTCTATGTCTTAATAAAAAATAAACAAATGTTCGGACTTGACGTTCGCCGAATTTTAATACATTTAAAACCTTTATGGTGGTTAATATTTCTGACAAAATCTCTTTTTTGTCATTTTAGAGAGTCTGAATGTTGTCTGAAAGTCATCTGTTCGTCCGTGTGTGTCGTTTAAAAATTGGGTTACTAGCTTCAATACCTTATTTAGCCAGTAGGGGGCTCTACGCCCGTCTAAACATTATCCTCGCCATTCAAATAATGGTTATAAGTCCGATTTTTCTCATTTCCTTTCCTGCATAATCTACGTTGCATTTATTCAAACGTAATGTAAACGTATCTCAAATGAGAGTAATACTTAAATAAAAGTCCAAGAAGTACTTCCATTTGGAAAGTATGAATTTTCTGCAAAGTGACGTCACTTCCCAACTCGGATTTCTGCAGTTAAAAAGCAACAGAAGTGATGGGATCTACCTTGTTCGGTAAGTTATTAGTTTCCATACTTATTTCTTTCATATTCTAACCAGGCACGTGGTTAAAGCGTAAAAAAACACATAACTTGTTGCTGATGCCTTTTCTGTGCGTTTATATCTCGCTAAGCTTCGTCCTCCTTCGTTTCGAGCACGTGGCGCCATTATCTCATGACTTCTCAACCTCTACTATAAAGTTTGACTCGACCAGAAATATTTATCTACGTGAAGTGTCCTGCTCTTTTTTCCCTAATGTTACTTGTCCTGGGCCACCGAGTCAACATAACTGATAAGCAGGTAATCAGGAGAGTCTGAACGGACCGCTTCGTTCATATACTGAGGGCTGTAGGAAAAAAACATCATGGCGTCAGTTCGCATGCCTACTACTGAGGAGAAGTTTAGCTGCTGGCATTGAGTAAAGCTGAGTGGGAATTAAGTTTTTCAGCGCATACAATTATAACATTTAAAAACTTGAGTTCTACATTGTCCTTTTTAAAAAGCCAGATTAAAGAAAATAAATGCATTAATACTTTGTATTGCCAAATGTGCAAAGCTTACTGACATTTTCCAACACAGCCACGAGAGGCAGCTGGTAATGGAAGTTACACCATTTAATTTTCCTTTGGAATCAGTTAAATATTTTTGAATTTAATAATTTCTTTTTAATCCATAGCTGGAATCTAACTGACAGCAGAATCTAGAGCAGGGGTGGGCAACTCCAGGCCTGGAGGGCCGGTCTGCAACTTTTAGATGTGTCTCAACTTCAACACACCTGAGTCAAATAATGAGGTCGTTAGCAGGACTCTGGAGAACCTGACTGCACTGAGGAGGAGATTCAGCTGTTGGATTCAAGTGTGTTGGACCAGGGAGTCATCTAAGAGTTGCCGGACACCTGACCTCCAGGACCAGGATTGCCCACCCCTGCTCTAGAGGACCAGTAAGCACTGAAGTGGTCTAGTTAATGTAAACTAGTTAATGGTTTCTTGTGGATTAACAAAAAATCTAAATGTTCAGTCTGATCCATAGTAGCATGTTGTTATTGAGCCTGTGGTTTATCTTGAGCTACTGTAAACACTGACTGTCTTTTCCTTCACTTTGGATCATCAACTACAAAATAATATGCAGCTGGACATATTAATAGCACATTCGTTGGTATC
>NW_006800539.1:63334-64164 GCF_000485575.1 Poecilia formosa
CTTCACTCCCACCTGTCCTCCACCTTCACTCCCACCTGTCCTCCACCTTCACTCCCACCTGTCCTCCACCAGCTGCTCTGTGTTCACCTGTAGCTGTTTAGTCACACCGGTAACTCCACTAACCGACTCCCTTCAACTGGAAATTCCTCTATCAGGTAAATTTAACCATCATGTAAAAACAGTGACTACACTTTGTGTATCATATTTTAATTGAATTATTTATAGATGTAGGGCATTTTTGGATTTGATTAGTTGACAACATGAATAAGAGAGTTACATGCAAATAAAGGTTTGTGTGGTGGGAGTTTTGTCTGTTTTAATTTTCCTGTGTTAATCCAGGTGAGCTGCAGCAGAGACTCATCTAAACCAGGACAGAGGGTCCTGACCTGCCGGGCTGAACACCCCCAGTCTACATTGTAATAAATTATTATTTTACATTACAGTGTTTTTTTTTTGTTTTTGTTTTTTTTTTTTAATCATTCTTTGCATACTGAAGCATTCTGTGTAACGTCTTCAAAGCCTTATGGAGTTGAAGAAGTTTGCCTGGGAAACCCCAGGATGCTGCGAGCCGTTCTGACCCGTCTGACAGTCACTGGTTCTGCTGAAGAGATGGACTCACTGGATGAGCTCGGCCTTCCAGCCTCCATTGCAGAGAAATTAGAAGTCCTGAACCAAAAACTGGAGTCAGGAGCTGTTCAGAAATAAGTGGTATGTATAATTTTTTTGAAAACATAGTTAGCCTTTCTCTTCACATTATTCTTTCCTTCCATCAGGTGCAGTACTGTTTAAATATTAACTTTTAAATTCTCTGTGTTACTTTTTTAGCTGGA
>NW_006800539.1:64174-64645 GCF_000485575.1 Poecilia formosa
GTCGTCTGGCTGAAGATGTCAGACCTCAAAGCAGAAGCCCAAGAGGATCAGGTAAAAAGTTTTTGTAAGGCAGTAATTAGGATTATTAGCTGCAACGAGAGAGAGAGAGAGCTGTTCAAGGTTTCCTTCAGTTTGATCGCTTTATGTTGCTTCAATGTGTTTAGGAGTTACTACAGTATTACAGACCACTTAGTGGGAATGGTAATCAAGTATTATTGGACAAAACTTTGATTAATTGAATAAATCACACTGATGTTTATGCAGGTTTTTAATTAAATGTTTTGTTACAGGTGAACTGAGATTTATTCAGATTCTGAGGAAAAGCCACAGATCCAGAAAATCTCCCCATGACCAGCAGCCACAGCCTCCCACCTGTCCTCCACCTTCACTCCCACCTGTCCTCCACCTTCACTCCCACCTGTCCGCCCCCTTCACTCCCACCTGTCCTCCACCTTCACTCCCACCTGTCCG
>NW_006800539.1:64926-67386 GCF_000485575.1 Poecilia formosa
GCGGGCCACATGTGGCCCGCGGGCCTTGAGTTTGACACATGTGATCTATGTTAATATGTTTTGACAGGTGATTTGTCAGGTAAAAATAGTTCGGGGACCAGAATTATTTGCCTGATGGTGCTCGGGCTTCTAATGAGTTTGCATTTAATGAGTTTGCAACACACAGAGAAAACCTAAAGAGACCGTGTGATCAAGTTGTGTTGATCTACTTATTGTAGTTTAAATAGAGGAGCAGCACCTGACTGTTGAGGAAGGAAAGAAATTAAAGTGCGTATCCGTTAGACAGAAACAAGTGCAGTGCGCTGGACAATAAATGCGCATAAATGCTCCCAATTAATCATACATGTGATGACAAACGCCAAATATACAATGTATAGTTACACTGCTTGCGTTAATGGTGTTTTAAAAACAAAAACAGTAAAAACTTAACTGAGTTAATATGTCAGATTCCCTCCTCACCCTGGTCTTGATAAGAACAGAGAGCAGTCCGCTGGTTTCGTGTCCAGACTGTGATAAAGCGCAGCTGACATTTGGTGCGCAGGCAGTTTCAACTTTACGCACAGAGAACAGAGAACATCGCGGAGCTCATTATTAATCATACTAAGAACAATTTCTGTCAGAGAATCATCTCTGATCTGGACGCTTTAACGGACCAGAGGCTTTGGAGCGTCTAGCGCAGCTGATCCGCTTCTGCGGGGTTTTTCTCCCGCAGGCCGAGGGAAGTGATGCGGGATCTGGAAATGATCAGAGTTCTGCTGTCTTCTAATCACGTCATTTGGTGAAATGTTACCTGATTTCAAAAACGTTCTCGCAGAGAAATACTAAATGTTTCGTTTGATAACTACAAATTGGAAATAAAATGATTTTTTTCTTTGACAACGAAAAAACTGTAGCGCAACCTCTGCTCCAAACTACGAACATGGTTGCCCCCCCCCCTCTTTGTTATTTATTTATTTATTTACGGAGGATCAGTAAATAACTTATTGGTGTTTTATCATCACCACCAGGTATGAAGTGCTTTAGCCTTTGAGTTGCGCCCCGGCACAGCACATTGAAACATCCAGGAGATCAATTTCGGTTTGTTTTTATGAGCATAATGGAGGCTGGTGTAAATCTATTTATATATGTCAATGCATGGACTTACATAAAGTTTTATACATTTTCTTTTCATATATTTATTATTGTTTTTCTTCTTTAGATATTAGGTTGGCTTAGAATCAGGGTCGTAACTACATATTATTCAGGTGGATGCGTACACAGCCATACGCTCGCTCTACCCCCCGACAGAAGGTACGTGAAAGGTAAAACTCGCTATCTTTACCCAGTTATAGGCGCGAGGTGAAGGAGAGTAAGGAGCGTAAGGGCATGATCGGCGCGCCGCCCCCTCCAGACAGGGTTTTGACGCCCCCTCTGATGCAGCCCCCCTATGCGCTGCATGCCCACTTTTTGCGCNGAACAGAATCCAAAACAGATTGCACAGGGAGCAACGGGGAAGACAGAGATGCACAAACGAGGAGGACCCGACAAGAGACAAAGACAACAGGTGTGTTTAAATACACAGGGAGGGTAATCAGGGAACGAGAAACACCTGGGAATAATCAACAGGGAAGATAGAAACTCACAGGGGATCAGACTAATAAACACAGAAAAAACCTCAAAATAAATACACAGAAAACACAGATCACCACAAGAACAGAGAAATCTAAAGAGAATGCAACGTTGTTTTAATCCATTTATAGTCTAAGCAGAGGAGTCAGCAGTTTATTTTGAGGAAATAAATAAAGGTGCAGAAGTTAATTAGATAACTCGCCCTGCAGTTTTAACAAATGGAGGTGAAGATGTTACCCTTCTGCACCCAGAAGGAGAGCGGCGCTCAGGAGGACGTAACATCTGTCCGTTTTAGAGAAGCGAAACCACGCAAAAAATAAAAAATAAAATAATAATAATAATCCTTGGAAAAACACACGACCGAACGGCACAGGGTAAAAAACAACAACAACAACAAAAAAAAAAACTCGCAGAATTCAGTTGTCCGGTTTGGATCAGACAGATCCAACTGGCCGATGAACCAGCGCAGATTTCTCTTCAGATGCGAACCAGGAGGAATTTGTGAGCCTGTGTGTTCAGACACCGGGTGAAGTGCTGGTAATGGAGTCGCTTAATTTCATTTATTATAAGTTATTGGAGCCACAGTCAGTGGTTTGTGTCACTATAGAAAAAGTTAGATACATTTATTTGCTTTATGTGTGATGGGATCTGGATTAAATTAGGTGAATATTAACTAAACCGCATAAAAATGCGGCTAAATAGTCTATGTTAATATGTTTTGACAGGTAAAATAGTTCGGGGACCAGAATTATTTGCCTGATGGTGCTCGGCAAGGGCGTAGGAACGAGTCTGTCATTGGGGGGGACGCATATCGGAAACCTGACAGATCAGTAAATATCTTAAGCAGAAATG
>NW_006800539.1:69537-74040 GCF_000485575.1 Poecilia formosa
CTTCCCCCACATGGGGCCCACCATGGCATGCTGGCTGGGAGGCGCGAGGTGAAGGAGAGTAAGGAGCGTAAGGGCATGATCGGCGCGCCGCCCCCTCCAGACAGGGTTTTGACGCCCCCTCTGATGCAGCCCCCCTATGCATTGCATGCGCTGCATGCCCACTTTTTGCGCCACTGCTTAGAATGATTCCAAATAATGTATAGGAATGACCTGGTGCTGTTACATGTCAATCATCAGGGGGATCATCTGATGGGGAAGAGGGGCAAGGGGGGGCAATCACATGTCAGGGGGGGGCACTGACCTCCCCCTCTGGCTCCGCCCCTGGTTTATGCTAAGCTTCACAGAATAGGAGCGGAGTTCTTTTCTTGGCAACTCCTATGAACAAAGAGCAGACATGTCAAAAAGCTCCAGTTTCTCACGTCTTACCAGAGAACATTCTCACAGAAGCTTTATGACATCTGTGGTGCTAACTATAGGACACTCCTCAGTTTAACATGTCCATGTAGTCACATTATCTTCAGTCTTTTCTGAGGTTTCATAATTTTTCTCCAGGACTTTCATTAGTTCATTTTTAAATGATTCCATTCAAACACATTTCAATCACAATGTCTGATATTCATTAGCTAATTTTCAGTATTTATTTATGTATTTATTATTTCTTTTGTGGTCAGACACACACAGAGCTGCTGCAACACATTTGGTCCGGTCATGGAGAAATATGGGTTTGTTTCTGAAACACCTGAACGTAGACCTGGGTACATGTGGTTGAATAAACATATAATATGATAGACTCTACCAAAAATACAGCCCATATTAGAAAAGAAAAACAACACTTTCTTGCTTCAAATATGTCTGTAATTCATCAGTTTCTTTTTGTTTACCTGAGCCACCAAGTGGCCAGAGCTGGATCTGCGCTGTCAGGGCATGACAGCATCAGAATACATGGGTATTCTGATCAAAATCAATCTTTCTTGTTGCATGTATGAACAAGCAGTCCATCATGCTGTCTGTACCAAATGCCATCATCTTTTTATGTTGAAAATGAAGAAGCAATAATGTAAAACTTCACAGGCTCTAAAGTTTCTGGAAGCTACATGTCAAGTTTTCTTTGTGCTGCTTCCCTCTGACATGATCCACTGTTACAGAGGAAGCTTATCTACATGACAGTAGAGAAAAACGCTTCCCACAAAGACATTCTCAGTTTAACTACATGTTCTGTTCAATAGAAGACATTCTGTTTCTATTTCTGTAAAGAAATTACTTAACTTAGAAAATATATTTTATGATTATCAAATCTTTAAATTAGGCTCTTTAGTAGATTCCTGCTGCATGGTCTCTTTTATTCAGTAAGCAGAAATGTTGGCGGAAGAAGTGTTGCATTCAAGTTCAGGCTCTGCTTGTGAACAACACCGACTGTGAAAAAGTAGTGTAGTGTGTTTCTAAAATGCATTTATGCCAAGTGGAAATCCAACTGTATTAGAATTAAAACTAAAAGAACTTGTGTTTTATAAGCACACCATGAAGGAAGAGAACCTAACTAAATATGAATACTCTCAAAATAATCCTTAAAGATTAAATTTTTTTTTCACAAGCAAGATGTGTCATCAAATGAAAGTGTTGTAAAATATTGGGAAATAATATTTTTTACAATGTTTGCTTTAGATTATTTGTTTAATTAGGGAAGTTAACTTTGAGTTTTAGAGCAAAAATACAGTGTTTGGTCAAATGATGTTTTATCCACAGAAACTTTTTGCAACCATATTTTTTATTTGTTTACTTTTTTGTTGTTTTATTGTTGTTGTGGGGAAACCCATGCATCATCTGCATGCAGTTTCATTTCCTTTTAATGTGTGCAGGGAACCATAAAAACATAACAGAAACATAAATCGTTTGAATTTGAACAATAATTAATTTCTATCAGAATGTGTAATCTACTCTCTGAAAAAATGTATTTGATTAAAGACAAACTTTACTCTGAATATCTGAGTGCTCTTACTTTATCTGTTGGAGTGCTATATAATGCAACAAAATTAGCATTTCAACTTTATTTCATTATTTCCTATTTTATTTACTTTTATACAAAATTCTGACACATGTAAAGTAATACACATCCCATCACCTTAACTTTTAGATTCATATTTGTGAAGCAATTTCTGTCTCGAAGCCCAGTGAGAAGGCCTTCTCCTCCCTCTGCAGGCGTCCTGCCACTTCTAAAACACTAGATGGCGGTAGCACAATTCTTCGATAACATAATTGCTACTAGTGTTCCAAAAGTAAGAAGAGAGTATCCCGTCTATTCAAAAATGGCGGATACATGCGGACAGGTCCTGCTGGGATCAGGGCTCACCGTCCTGTCTCACCCTGTGATGTACATTAAAGTCCTCATCCAGGTAAGTGGGACATGTCTAGCTGTCGGTCCAACATGGTCTATCAGTAGAAGCTCCGCGTCAGAGCCTTGCGATCCGAAGAGCAAACCGGCTCCTCGATCTAATAACGCAGCTAACTATGTCTTCTGCAGTTGGAAATGAGCTTCGTCGTGTAAAAGCTGATCTGTGAGGATTTAATAAAAGAAACTGTTGGTTATGCCCGAAGCTAACAAGATGGAAGGTTTCAGGAGAAGCTCCAGCTCTGCTCCTGTGGTGTCCGCGTGACCTTCTGTTGTCAAACTCAGTGTTCTCTGCGGAATCCCGGAGACCGTGGGTCGGGTTCGGAGTTCCTCTGCTTCGTTTTGGTTCTAAGGGAAGGGAGGGACAGACAAACGAGTGAACGGTCGGTAGGACCGTTTGTTTTAGAACAAACCTGCGACCACTGAAGAACTAGCTTTGGCAGCTAACCTGGCCGTCGTGTTGTCCTGCTGTCCCCCAGCAGGGACATGTCTGTCAACAAGAGCTAGACTCAGTGAGGAAGAACCGAACCAACCTCACAAGGTTCTAGTGTTTTTGTGGAGTGAACGTATAATATTGAAGCAACATGTCAACAGGTTGGGAGTCTAAAAGAAGGAAGTGTGTTCCAGCTAATCACAGTCTACTTCCTGCCCGCAGGTCGGACATGAGCCGCTGCCTCCCACTCTGGGCAGGAACCTGTTCGGCCGACAGGTCCAACAGCTTCCGGGTTTGTTTGCTTATGGTAAGCATGTCCACTCCCTTTCACCTTTATTACACTGACTCTGAAGACTTAAAAGTATAATTATATAATCATGTGTCTTTGCGCATATTACAAAGCCGGTGAGTGCTCAGGTGTTTCTCCTGGTGAATTTCTGAACATTTCTGCTCAGACGTTCTCCATTTAATCAGCCTGAATGTGAGTACGGTGACGCTCTGTCTGGAGGGTTAGATACTGTTTCCCCAGAATCTCCTCGCCGCTCAGGAGGCAAAATACGCGCGTGCGTGTTCAGCGCTCATAAGAAGCACGCGCTCTTATCCAGAGAACAACTGACACCGTGTATATAATACACAGTAGTATACACCCCTGATATTCCTGCAGATATTTAAGTATATCTTTTCATGGGACAACACTGACAAAATGACACTTTGATACAATGAAAAGTAGTCTGTGTGCAGCTTATATAACAGTGTAAATTTATTTTTCCCTCACAATAACTGTATACAGCCATTAAAGTCTAAACCACTGGCAACAATAGTGAGTACACCCCTAAATGTCCAAACTGAGCACTGCTTGTCATTTTCCCTCCAAAATATCATGTGACTAGTTAGTGTTACTAGGTCTAAGGTGTGCATAGGGAGCAGATATGTTCAGTTTTGTAGTACAGCTCTCACACTGTCTCACACTGGTCACTGAAAGTTCCAACATGGCACCTCATGACAAAGAGCTCTATGAGGATCTTAAAAGACAAATTGTTGCCTACATGAGGATGGCCAAGGCTACAGGAGGGTTGCCAACACCCTGAAACTGAGCTGTGGCACAATGGCCAAGATCATTCAGCATTTTTAACTGGGTCCACTCAGAACAGATCTTGTGTTGGTCATCCAGAGAAGCTCAGTGCACGGGCTCAGTGTCACATCCAAATGCTGTCTTTGAAAGACAGGCACAGGAGGGCTGTCAGTATTGCTGCAGAGATTGAAGAGGCAGGAGGTCAGCCTGTCAGTGCTCAGACCAAACGCCACATACTACATACATACATACATACAACTTGAGTTGGTCTGCATGGCTGTTACCCCAGAAGGAAGCCTCTTCTGAAGTCTGCACACAAGAAAGCCCACAAACAGCTTGCTGAAGACATGTCAACAAAGGACATGGATTTCTGGAACCATGACCTGTGGTCTGATGAGACCACGATTAATTTGTTTGCTTCAGATGGTCTCCAGCATGTGTGGAGGCAATCAGGTGAGGAGTACAAAGATAAATGTGTGATGTCTACAGTCAAGCATGGTGGTAGGAATGCCATCATGGTGGTCTGAGGCTGCATGAGTGTTGGATAGTTATATTTCATGAACTCCAATCTGTACTGTGAAATACTGAAGCAGAGCCTGATCCCCTCCCTAT
>NW_006800539.1:75504-87432 GCF_000485575.1 Poecilia formosa
CCTGGTGGCTAAAATTCACCCATCAGATCCCGTCCCCCCAGTTTAACTGAGGGAAAACAGTATCTGATGGGGAAATGCGAATCAAAGTAACACCTGATCAGCTGGTTCTGTAACATAACGACTCCATGAGCTGGAGAGAAATTCGATTTAGATTTGCAAACCAGCCATTCTCTCTCCATTTCACAGCAATTCTCTGCTTTACGTTGCTGTATTATATAAAATTCACATAAATTACATTCAAGTTTTTATTTTGATAAATGAGCCTGATCAGAGGCCATATTCCTATTAATGGACATATGTCCAATGGATATATACCCATAATTACTTCCATAAACATATCGAGTAATAGATGAGATGTAGTCCTGTTCTAAGCCCAGCAGGACTATAGCTTAATAAAATGATCAGAAATTACATTTTCTGTTTATTATTTATTAAAGTTTACATTTCATAATTTTTAAAGCTCAGTCGTGTTCATGTTTTCACATTATGGTTTCTGCACCTCTCCGATGTGTTTTCTAATCTATTATAATGTTTTTTTCTCTATGTTGCAGCTAAGCACATTATTAAGATAGATGGGAAGGCTGGACTCTACAATGGACTTGGTCCCAGGCTGTGTGCCGGAGCCATAGGCACTGTTGTTCACAGCACAGTTCGGCAGGTAGGCTGCACAGTAAAACTCATTTTGGTCATCTAAACCTTAAACTGCAGCCTGTCACCATAACAAATTTTGCTGGATGATAAATTGTCCCAGAACATAATACGATAAATAATATTGTTATTTTGAGAGCATTTTTAAATTATATAATTGTAAGGGCAAAATAGTGCAAGAACACATTTTCAAAGATCAATAAACTTTAAATTCAAATGAACACTTAGCACTGGAAGACATGTTAAATATCCATAATTAATAAACAAAACAACTGAAAAATAAAATAAGTTATAAGGTCTTTGGAAACAAAATTGTTTTTCAAGAAAAGGGCTAGTTGAGACCACAACACCAGACTGAAGACTTTTGTTATTTAGTTTTTGGTAGAAATTAAGAGAGAAAAGAGAAATTATGCAAATGGAAATTATTGAACTAGTTTTATTTTATTATGCGATTACTTGATTTATTGCTTACTGCGACAGACCTAACAGCAATTCAGCCTTTTCTGTCACTCATCTTTCATTCCCTGCTGAAATTACTAATGCCTCACTTTACTAGGTTGGAAAAAGCTGTAATTTTTAATCTTTAGTGGTTTTAATAATATTTCATGTTCTTCTAGATATGTCAGGAAAAGAGCTCACCTCAGGTAAGACTGTCCTGCTTTCACTGACTAGCTTTAAATTAATCAAAGACTTATAAGTTGACCTGCAGTGTTGATTATTATGAAGCAATAATAATAATATTCATTCTAGAATTTATGCCTCTGATGGTGGCAACATGTTGGAGCAGTTCTATGACCTTCGACCTTGTGTGTCTGGTGGAATCAGTGAATGTTTGGACAGTTATTCCCTCTGGTTACTCATGCTGTTCAGCTGGAAGGATTTCTGTTCTGACTCCTGGTTTCAGGCTGTTATGATGTGTAACCATGACAATAAGGTATGGTTTCTACAACTGGGAGCAGCTGATAAACAGCTCAAAAGTTCAAATTATACATGAACTCTGACCCCACCCCCAGAGGAGGTGAAACGAATGGCGTCATTCCGGACATGTTACTGTTAAACATCAACTCTGTTGCTAGTGAGCTGTTAGCATGGCATGACAGTGGTGATAAACCTGGAAGTGAACCAGTTTCAAAGTGCTTCTAATATACATGAATCCCAGCAGAATATGTGCTTTACCTGGATGTTGGCACTTATTGCTGATCATAAGTTACTATGTATTCTCCCCTGGGTAATAATAATGGTTGGTGTGTTGTGTTTGTGTGTGTGAATATGTGTGTGACATGCAGCTTCCAGGTAGCAAGCCGAAAGCAGATGAGAACGCTCTGAAAAGTGTTGCTGAAGAGGTAAGACTCGGATTGTTCTGTCCAAGTTCTTCATTTAACTGGCTCAGTTTAGTTTTAATTATAGTCCAGCTCATAGTTTCCCACATTGATGGTCAAAATATGAAGGAGCCACTCACTGAGAGGCAATCATCTCCATGACAACTCCTCTGTCTCCACCTCACTCCACATCAGTCTATATGGTCAGGCTGACCGCTGACCAGCAGCAGCGATTCACTCATTTACCATCAGGCAGTTAAAGGACACCCCTCTAATGTCACTGTCCATACCACTTTCCATGCTTCATTCTCTCTGGGTGGAGCTGCTGGTTGTACCTGATGGGTTTTAGTTAAGCAGAGTCACTAAAGCCAGTTGACACGGCAGAATTTGTTTTTTTGCCCCAATTTCCCCATTCCGACGATCTTAAAACATTTGGCATTCTAAGATTATGGCTTAAGGTAATAGTAACCAATAATCCTGCCGTGTGTGGTGTGTTAAGACTGATCTGGTCCAGTCTGTAGAACATCAGGACCACTTTGATCTAAAATAATCATATTCAACATGTTGGATTATCTTGGCCTGATTATCGCAGTTTACCAGCTGAGGCAGTGTGTTTGGTTGAACCACTCCTCTGAACATTTTGTTGACTGACATCTGGGAGTTCAGACTCTACATTAGCTTCTGCAAGGTGATGCTCTAGTTGTAGATTGAAAATTTTTTTAAAGTATTGTTTGTGAAATAATTTAGAGTAGCAATGTTTACTCTGGTGAAGTTCTCCAGTGATTAGCCATGTGTTTTTGCCCTGGATTGTCCACAGAGTACCAAAGAGATGATTGCTCGATCGTGTGCCACCATCATCACACACCCATTTCACGGTAGGTCCTGTTTCTCTGCTGGAACCAGCTTAACCCCCATAAGATGGAGGACTAGTCTGCATGTTGAGCTGACCTGACTGGCCGTTTCTTCCAGTGATCACTCTGAGGTGTATGGTTCAGTTCATTGGGAGAGAGACAAAATACAGGTAATGTCAGATTTTTCAGATGGAAACAGTCATAATAAGAAGTTGTTTCTCCATGATCATGTGTTCCTTCTGGTTTCAGCGGCATGCTTGACTCCATTGTTACGATCTACAGAGAAGAAGGCATTTGGGGCTTCTTTGCGTAAGTTTTACGTTGTTTGGTAAACCCTCTAATATTTGACCCATCCTTATCGCAGAGGTCTATTGTCTGATTTATTTTATTTATTATTTCATTTTACCTGGTGTATTCAGAACACATTGTATTCATACCAACACTAGACTTAAAAGTGGAATTCAAACTCTTTCTGGATAGCAAGGAATGGAAGAAAAATGACCTGGTGGTCTCGGTGCTCCCCGCTCTCCTCCCAACCACACTGTCAACATGTTTTCTACATATTCATCTCAACAGGCAGATGTTGAGATGAATATCATAACACAATCTAGTTTTGTTGTGAGCAGTCCAAACTGTTTACAGTCCAATATTGTGAACAGTTTGGATTGAAAAAGTGATCAAAATATGAAGTTATGGTTGTTTCCCACTGATGTGGGACATGAAATCTGTTTTTATTTGCTTTACATTGAATTTCTGTTAGAATGTACAATCAGCTTCTCATGATATGATCACTTCATGGTAGGGTTGTCAGAATAATCAATGTTTAGATAATCTATAACAGTGTTTCTCCACTCTGGTCCTCAGGCCCCCCTGTCCTGCATGTTTTAGGTGTTTCCCTTCTGCCACACCTGAATTGTATCTCTGGGTGATTAACAAGCTTCTGCAGTACTTGATGGTCATACAATCATTTGAATCAGCTGTTCTGGAATAGAGGCACATCTAAAACATGCAGAGCAGGGGGGCTGAGGACCAGGGTGGAGAAACACTGATCTATACTAAAACGAGATTATTCATATCGTTTTGCATCAAAACTGATATAAATTGATAATTTTTGCAGTGCTGCACCAACACTGCTGTGATCAATAAATAATCTAACCTGTAGTTGACCTTTCACCAGGTCAGAGGTCAAACAGTACAGCCCTGTACAGTGGACCTGTCCAAATACTCCCACCCTCGTTCCTCCTTGTGTCCTTCAAATGCACGTTCATGTTGAAGGGTCAGAGGTCATAGTGTGTCCCATTGTCCACATCCGCCCTTCGCCCCACCCATTTTGGGTCCTATTTCCGCCCTTGCGCTAAGTCCGTATTTTTACGGACTTCGGCAAAGTATACTACCCACAATTCATTGCTGCATGTGACGTTTTGAGTTAAGAGGCGGACTTATGACAATGTTTTGTTTTTTCCTGTCTTTATAGAAAATTCTAATAGCATGACAGGGCACACATTAGTAATAAAGAAAAGTTTGATCTGATAAACTGAGCAGAAAAAAAGAAGAAATAAAAAAGAATAGTCATAAACTAACTGAGGAAAATCAAACAAAATGTTACAAATGCAAGACAAATTTCAGATCTTAAATTAAGACATTAATATATTGGTGCTTTTGTGATGTTGCAACATTTAAGCACTCTTAAATAAAGTTATTTCACTTTAAAAATAGAGGTGATTTTTATAAAGCAGTATTTGTGAATGAAAATTTAACCAGTGGATTACATTAATATCATAATTCAACTGTTCATCCCCTGCCAGAAAACCACATTTTATTACATTAAAATTTAAAGATGGAATAGATTTCTTGTACAATATCCACTTTTGAAAATCTTTTTTAAAAACATTAATGAAGTTGCAGTTAAAAAAGGTGTGTCTCAAAATCTCAGTCACAAAACACACAGGAATTTTTAGTCATTTTGAATTTCTTTTGCAGAAAGTCATTATAGGGAAAACTTTATACATAATTATGAAATTAACATGTTTTTTTGTGGAAGTGAAATAGAAACTATTTTGGTTCTTATTTTCTTCAGAGATATCATCATGATTTTTAAAAAAATGTTTTCTTCTCAGAGTAGAAACCTGATGTCAGAGTTCCTGATGAATTTCTTGTAACATTTTTGGTCTATAAAGTCACAACATTCATAGTTTATTTTGAAAAAGACATTTTAGTTCCATTAGTCTTTTTATTTTTCACAATGTAGCATCAGGCATTTCTTATATATATATATATATGCCGTATGTTTGTCCTTAACTTGATCTTTGTTATTAGCTCCACTTTATACCAAACTAACTTTACCTGCTTAAAAGAGATGGTTTTATGAGTAACAAATGATGTCTCTAGTTAGTTGAATGCCAAACTGTTAAATTGAATATTACTACATTTTAATGTGTATTTTTTTCACAGAGCAAACTCTGTCACAAAAAAATAGAATAAAATCAGTTTTCAAAAGTAAAGTATTGAAATAATTTTGGTTTCATCCTACTGAACATGTGTGATTATATAGAATTTTCTGTATTCAGCTAGTCATAACAAAATGCATATCTCCAACAAATATCTCCAACAATGACTTAGGAAAGCAAAAATACTTTCACATTTAAAATAATTTGGTTTTTTTGTAGTTGGATTTTTTAGCAGCATAAATGCCTAAACGGTATCCAATCCTGCCATTTTGGATGTCAGTACTGGATCCCTCATGCTAATTTAGCAGCTAGAAAGATCATCAGAGACTATATTGTGTCAAAGACAACGACAAAAGCCGATCAACAAAATATGGCTCCTGCTGGAGGCTGTATAGAGACAACAGCAAATGTTTGCCTCCAACTGAGCTGCGTTCTAGAACCTCTAGCTCTACATTTTACACTGATGCTCATTTACTGAGATGCTGAACATCTCATTCTGCTACATACACTGTTTTATACACACACAGACCATGCACATGGACAAGAGAAGAACTTAAAGTCATGGAACATTGAGTGTTTTTGCTTTTTTATTTAAGAAGACATGGACTACAAAAAATATCTACATATAACATGGACTACTGCATAAGTTGTTTAAATTAATATTTTGGTAATAGAAATATATTGAAGAGCTAAGAATGCTCATGTTAATATTAATATTGCATTTGGTAATGGCCACTTATGTAGATATTAGATGTAATTCTTGTACATGAATTAGGGACCGGGATGTTGTGGCCATTTATGTTAAATTTTTTGAATTGTAATTTCTACCAATTTAGTTTTCCTCTTTTGGCAGTTAGAATATGTTTATGTTAGTTGGTTGACAGAACCAAAATCTGTCAACTTTTTTATTTTCAAAGTCTGAGTCAAAGTCGATCCTTAAACACAGACGTTTTAGTGGTTTTATTGTTGTAGAATCCGTCAGTAAACTTGCTTAGCTCTTTCGAAAAACAAAAGCTCAAACCTAATCTCCAGTCAGTTTTATAGTGTCCACTTCTGTCTGTTTCACCTGATTGAAGTGGACCGAACCAGTACTTTAGTGGACCATTACAGAACTAACTCAGCTTATACGTATACTTGAGCAAGTTTGATGAGCATTTATGTTGAATAGCTCCATTTATTCAATTTGTTAATATGTGCTTTGAGATGGTGTGAATGTAATGTACATTGAATGTTTGCTCAGTGGTCTGGTCCCTCGCCTGCTGGCTGACGTCCTGTCCTTATGGATCTGCAACCTCCTGGCTCATGTCATCAACACTTACGCCATTGATAACTCGGTAGGCTGATCTACATCGCATCGACACATTATCTACAGAATCACATGCTGCGTTTACTGCTATTGGAGAGGTCAAGGCCACCGGAGGGCCTGATTACAAGCTAAAGATCCTACTCATAAATACACAAATATTTCATTATAAGGACCTTTAACTTTAACCTTCGGTAAGTGGTCAAAGCTATTTTTCTGGCTGTCTTTCTAGGAAAAGCTTAGATGTTAGTTAAATTGAGGCCTGTTGCAATAAGCAATAAATAAATCACATGATAAATTTAAACAAACTCAATAATTTCCATTTGCATGATTTATCTTTTTTTGTTTCTACACAAAACTGGATGGCTAAAGTCTCCAGACTGGTGTTTGGAATACAATTTTGTTTAGAGTCTTTACAACTCATTTAATTTAGTTTATTTATTTTGGATATTTTAGAATGTCTTCCAGTTCCCGTGTTAAAATGTTTATTGACCTCTGAGAATGTGTTCTTGCATTATCATGGCATTACCATTATATTACTTAAAAATGATCTGAAAATAATATTATCCAGGGTTTCCCCCAGTGTATTATAGGCCTGACAGCCCGCCATCCTTTAATAGCGCCACCACCAGGCTAGGCCTTTCTTGTGTATGTTTTAAGGAAAATAATAAAATAATAATTAATAATAAAAAAAACAAAAACTTTTTTTTCCTTCTTTTTTAAGCCGGATTGCCAGCATCTCTGTTGCTCTGAGTGCTTCACTGGCGGAGCAGATTTATTCCTAAATTCCTGAAATACAAGTTTAGAGAAGATAGGTTTATAGTTTATGCAGTTAAAGCCGGACCAATCACACCGCTGGTGCCTCTGTGCGTTGCCTCGCACGCTGCAGCAGCTGGATGACTTAAGTTTACCTCAGCGCGGATCCACGCCTCCTTTCACTCAGACTGGACACAGGCTGACCTGTATGGATATTTACATCAACCCACTGTGAGGAATTATGATTCTTTCCAGAGTTTTTGATCAAGGTAAGACTTTAAACACCACTCTGGTTAGCTCTGGTTGCGCAGCTCTACATGAACTGCAGGAATAACTTTCAGAGATGCGTTGAGCAAGCGGTGAGAATGATTTATATTTGTGAACAAAGAATTTTGTATGGCTTTTCCATCTCAACACGCTGCCCAGGTCCCGGCTCTGCCTGCATTGATGAAGTTTATCTATGTGTTCCTGGTTGGCCGGTGTATTAGTTAACGAACTAGCGCTAACCTGATCATGCAGGTTCAGCCTGGTGAGGAGCTTTCGCGCTCTCCTGTCTGTAACGCATCACGCTGATTTTATATTATTATAGTATTATTTTTCCGGTTACACAATGCATCAAATCGTATCAAATGCTTTGTCCACTTAGTCAGACAGAGTTGATGTGCGCGGCCATCTGAGAAACTCGTCCCATAAACTCGACCAACCAGAATAGTTTCTGTGACGCTTATTAAAAACTCAACAGACACGAAATGGAAGAGCTACTAAAGCCACATTAGCAGCATTGAATTAAATCTCCCGTTTGCTGCTCATCTCTGTGCAGTGCAGCAGATTACCTCATCATGCAGGGCCGGTCCAAGGCTGTATGAGGCCTGGAGCAGAATCTGACTTAGGGGCCCCTTTCGTTGCTAAAAACATCAGCACCTCTAACAGATGTGTTGGGAGTAGTTTAATTGGCCAACCTAAAAAGCAATCAGTTATGATTACAATTTACTAAATTGTATTTGTGAACAAACAGAGCTCAAACTTAAAGATTAAACTCACAGCATCAGATTGCAGCTAGGGTAACAAAACAATCTAACTATATTGTTCTTTGAACTTTTACAAAGTAAACATGCCAGCTCCTTAAAATCTTACATTTAAATGTTGACAATTTAAAATCTTTTAATTTGTGTAATTTGAATCAAATTGAAAATTGATTTGTAAATTGAATCAAATTTAGCAGCATTGATCATCTCAATAAACAAGTGTTACATTCATGTATCTGTGGTCTGTGTTAAAATATTAGCATTTATGGGTCCCTGAATCCCTGGGGGGCCTGATGGAGCTGCTGACTTAATTTTGATTAAATAAAAGTGTAAATAATTGATATTCATTTTAATTGTATATTTTGATTTGTTGTTTTTAAGACTAGTTGTGAGTTTAAGTAGTGTTTCACTGGCGATGTTTTCCCGTAACGTATAATTACCAAGTGATATTTTTAAATTTCCTGTTTCCATGTTTTTAATACAAAAACATGGTGGACCGCCTCGGCACCCCGACCACCGGGCTTAGCAAGTTTTCTGGGGGAAACCCTGTTATCATTTAATGCAATAACTTCTGAGACAATTTATCATCCAGCAAAATGTATCATTACAGGCCTAGTTAAAGTCAGTGGAAATGAAATGTTCTCCTTTAGTGCTGCACAATAATATAAAGTCATAAACAAATTTGATCTTCCTAATCTGAAAGTTGTCCTAATCTGCCCTATTCCAGACAGATAAAAACAAAAAGTGACGATGTTATCACTTTCTGTCAACATGTTCCTCGTCCTGGATAACATGATGGACATTAGAGGTCTGGTGGAACATGAAGGCAGGCTGTTGGTTTAGTTTGAACAGAGCTGTAGTTCTACAGGCATGTTTGTCTCTATAATCCAAACATCTGAGCTCTGATCTTGGATTTGGAGAGCTTCTTAAAACCTGCTTCAGGTTTAGTAGCTAGTTGGTCACTTAATGGTCTGAACAGACAGGAGCAAGAAAACAGCTTGTTGATGCATGTCCAATGGAGCGCAGCGCAGCACTGAGAGCAGCTGTGTCGGTTCCACATAGAGCTGCCATGGCTGCTACCAGCTGAGGTGGTTCTTTGTCATCACCCAGTTGTTGTGTTTTCCAGATGAGTCACACAGGAGAGATCAGGAACTGCTCCCAGGCGGTGACTGGGGTGAGTGTAATGCACATTGCAGAACATGCCTTCAGCATATGCAGAAAGTAATGTGCATGTGTGTGTTCTTCTGCCTTCCAGTTCTTTGCAAGTATGCTCACCTACCCCTTTGTTCTGGTCTCCCACCTGATGGCTGTCAATAACTGCGGGTAAGTTGGCAACTTGGCTGCAGAAATATCTCAGATCAGATGAGCTGAGCTGATGTGTTGTCCTGTCAGGCTGGCTGGAGGCATGCCGCCCTATGCGTCTGTATATCCCACCTGGGTGGACTGCTGGAAGCACCTGAGCAGGGAGGTAAGAGCAGTAGCACAGCATGCAGCAGCAGCTGGGGCCCCTTGCATCACAGAGGATGCCGCATTCACAACAACTTTTGAAAAGTGCAACTCACAAGAAATGTATATAATATATAAAATTGTCTGCACCAATTCCGATTTGCATGAAGCTGAAGGCGCTGCATGGACTGCACTGTTCCCACTCATGAACACACATGTAAAGGAGTATAAATACCCAGAATGCTTCCACCACATCCAAATAACCATGGCAAGCCATGATCAGCTGCTCCATGTACCCATCTCTAGGCCTGTCGCAACAAGCAGTATAAAAATCAATCGCATGATAAATTAGAGCTCAACAATTTTCATTTGCATGACTTCTCATTTTTCTCTTTCTACCAAAAACTGGATGATAAAGTCTCAAGTTTGGTGTTTTAGTCTCAATTAGCCTTTTTTTTTTTTTTTTTTTTTAAGGACAGTTGCAGAAACTTCATAATTCAATTTATTTGAATTATGAATGTGATTCTGTTGTTTTGTTTTATTTTGGATATTTAAAATGTTTTCCAGTTCCAGTGTTAAATGTTCACTAGTTTATTGATCACTGAGAATGTGTTCTTGCTTTATTATGTCATTATCATTATATTAATTGAAAATAGTCTCAAAACCACAATATTATCATTTATCACCATCACTTCTGGTATAATTTATTGTCCAGCAAAATTTGCTAGCCATCATTAAAACATTCAGCCACAAAATTCTGCTGGAAAGAAAGCTTTCCTCCTGTTTGGTTCTGACCCGATGAGCAGAATCATCTCCCTGCTCTCTCTTTCAGGGGAACCTGGGCAGAGGCAACAGCCTGTTTTTCCGGAAGCTTCCCGCTGGAAAGAAGTACGTTGTTGATGAGAAGAGATTTTTTTGAAAACCCCGTTTCACATAGTTGTAATAATAAAATGAAACAAACTGTAAAAATGAAAAACATTGTCTAATCAGGACGCCTAACTGTTGGCACTTAATCTTGCTTTGTATGCACTGGTTTACTGTGGGTCTTTGCTTTACCCGCCTCTCACCATCTGAAGTAATGTCGTTCATTTTGACCAACCTTTATTTAAGTGATGTTTCTAAAGGCTGATTGTGGACGGATGGAGAGGAGAGCTTAACTCTGTAGTCAGGTGCTTGTATACATTTCTTCTGATTGACCCAAATAAAACCTTTTTTTGACTTCAGCTGTTTTGTACAGTAAATAATTACACGTTAGATGATGAGTACTGGAGGAGCCTCTGAACACAACAGACCCTGAATGTTCCAGACCAAGACATTCCTGTCCTCAATAAACTTGGGACATTAGAGCCGGATTATTATTAGTGGGAGCACACCTTTAAAGCTGCAGTATGTGACTTTTATAAAAAATGTTTGCTTGTTTAAAACTGTCACCATGTCATGACAGTTCGGTATGAGACAATCTGTGGAAAGATCGAGCTCCTTCATCTCCTGCATTAGCTAAGAAATGCACCGTTCCCATGGCATCCTGACCAAAAACAACCAATCGGAGCCAGGAGGAGTGTCTTAATGCTGTCAGTCAATCACAGATACTCACCACTAACTGTGCTAGTGGCAAGAAACAACTTACCATAACAGGAAGAATGTTACTCTGCCATCATCTGTGGCCATGGTAAATAGCCTGAGCCTTCTTGGCAGGCTCTGCTGTCAGGGAGAAGCTGCTGTATAGCGGGGAGCAAAGGGCAGAGGAGACAAAGGAGGGATGAGCTCTGTACGAATGTGATTAACAGCACATTCGTGTTACGTTATGTGTTGCGTAACATCGGGAGTACTGGAAGGCTCAGTTAAAATTCATCAGTTGTGATCTGAGGGGGGATGATGGTAACAAGTAAAACGAACACAACTCGCAGCCAAACAGAAGTCAGCTGTTTCGCTGAGCCTCCGTTACGACATCCTGGCTCTGATTGGTTGTTTCTAAATAGCACTGGGAGAAGGCACAGGAACTCGATATTTTCCACAGATTTTTTCCACCATACTGTCACAGCAAAGTGACAGTTTAAATAAGTATTTTTTCTTTATAAAAGTAAATACTGCTGCTTTAAAGTGTTGCTACTCCTGTGTGAAGCTTAGGGTAAG
>NW_006800539.1:87724-90137 GCF_000485575.1 Poecilia formosa
GTATAGCGGGGAGCAAAGGGCAGAGGAGACAAAGGAGGGATGAGCTCTGTACGAATGTGATTAACAGCACATTCGTGTTACGTTATGTGTTGCGTAACATCGGGAGTACTGGAAAGCTCGGTTAAAATTCATCAGTTGTGATCTGAGGGGAGATGATGGTAACGAGTAAAACTAACACGACGCGCGGCCAAACAGAAGTCAGCTGTTTCGCTGAGCCTCCGTTACGACATCCTGGCTCTGATTGGTTGTTTCTAAATAGCACTGGGAGAAGGCAGAGGAACTTGATATTGTTTTCCACAGATTGTTTTTTCCACCATACTGTCACAGCAAAGTGACAGTTTAAATAAGTATTTTTTCTTTATAAAAGTAAATACTGCTGCTTTAAAGTGTTGCTACTCCTGTGTGAAGCTTAGGGTAAGAGTTAATGTAATGTTAAAATTCTAGCAAAGTTGGCGCAGTGAAGAGACACTGAAAGGCCCACTGAGTGTCAGGGCTGTGGTCACAACAAAATAAGCACTTGAACTTTTTTGCTGTATTTAGCAACTTTCCAGGCCTTTTTAGCAATTTTTTCTGAACGAAAATTTGTCAAATCTGGAAATTATTTTTTTCTGTTTGGAGATTTTTATGGCAACCACATCCTCAACAGATTTCTCCTCCAGATGCAAACCAGGAGGAAGCTGTGAGGCTGTGCGTTCAGACCACAGCAGGTGAAGTGCTCATAATTTAAATGGATTCATTTAATTTCTTTTATAAGTGAATGGAACCACAGTCAGTGTATTTTGTCACTGAGGAGAAAAAGATGTGTTCATCTGCTTTATGTGTGATGGGATTTGCATTCACGGTTCAGCTTGTGGAATATTAACTAAACTTCATGAAGATTGTGGCTAAATAGCCTATGTCAACATCAGTTAGAATTTGGAGAGTAAAAATAGAATATGATGGATTCTTTATGGGAACAAAATCTAGCACCACCTCTGGTACAGAGCATCATAAGCAAGCTAAGTTGTAAAAAAACAGTCACGAACTGATGCTGGAGTTCTACCATTCACGGCATTGAACTGTTCACAAGGATCCATCTAGAGCAGTGTTTCTCAACCTTTTTCAGCCCAGCGCCCCCTTATCTATTATCCAGGTCCCTCACTGCCCCATCAAAGAATTTGTAGGCTACTTTGCACTGAATATTATTTTTTTATTAGTATTACTATCACTGTTGTTGATTTTTTTTTTTTTTTTTTTATGCATGTTTTTGGAATTATCGTCAAAAATTATATCCTAGAGAACAAATGAAGCCATGGGAATAGAAATTATTTTTACAAACATCTAAGAAAAATACAATGAATGGACATTCATTTTAAAATTGGTAGGCCTAACAGCAGCCAATCAGAGTGGAAAAACTATTCTTGTTCTTTGCCATTTTCTAGTTGTTAAATATTCCACAAAATGACCAGATAATGTACAACAATGCCAGTTTAAACTGTGAACTATTTGCAAAAGGACTGAGCCCTGGATCATTAAAACATGGATAGAACTGTAACTACATTAATCAGAACTCTTCTCTCCAATGTTTCTGAGTTTCTGATGTAGCAGCTCTGTGCTGCCTTCAGGAGAATGGGACATCAGAGTATCATCCATAAAATTTCACCCACATGGCATTTACTGTGCAAACCAGAGCTTTTAGTGGAAAAACAAAAGTTCCAGATCCTTTTAATGCCATACAAATATGAGACAGAAACATGGATTGTATCTGTATATAGACCTGTCTATTGATTTATAGATTAATAATTCGTTGCTCTGTTCTATGTCATGGTTCTCCTGTTTCAGAGTTTTGTGCAACGTGCGCATCGTCTTTTTTTTTTACCCCATAAGCCGTGGAGCGGTCGGGAAGCGCGTATCGATGGGGAAAAGCAGACTGGCGTAAACCTTTTAGCTTCGGTTTTCTGATGATTAAAATTCAAAAGTGCTGTGGTGCTACTGTTTCATACCAGATCACTTACAGAACCGATGTTAACTCTATAAAATGAACGCTGTCTAACGTGGTATCACACATGGAAGGATTTCTTTATTGAAATTTTTCTGAGGGATGTTTATAAGAGCGATTTTCTGTTGTCCTTCCATGGAAACGTCCAGACGAAATACAAGTTGCTGCTTTGACATGATCACAGCACTGACAAAACATATGTACAAAAATCCTCAATAAAACATAAAATATTTGAAAATCAGACATCAGACAAGTGAATCACAGCAACGTCATCAGCCGGTGTAACGCTGACCTGATGCGGTGAAGCTACTAGTAGCAGGAGAGGAGCTGCACCAAAAGCTACAAACACTGACTTTCTCTGACTTTGACTTTCTTTTTGTCTGCTTGTCAAACTTCCTTTCATGTGTGTGTTGTATTCAGGTTCTGCCTAAGCTG
>NW_006800539.1:91761-116744 GCF_000485575.1 Poecilia formosa
AGTCCCCACCAAGGTCCCCACCAAAACTTAGACCGAACCTACGCCCTTGGTACCAGCAGTACACACCAGGACATACCGCCATGGTTCACACACAACAATGTTGATTATGACTTGAAAGAAAATTGACAAAGAATGACAAACATGGAACAGATCTTTAAGTCTGTTTTTACTGCCAGTATTTATTATTTATTATTTAAACATGTTTTCGCATAGGAACATCTGTCTCATGCAGATGTTATTAAAGATATATTACACCTTCCTTTCACCAGATAATGCACTGCCAAAAGTAGAGGTTAGGAGCCAAACCAAAACATGTTATTTATTACCAGGAGAATAATAATCACAATATGTTGTTGCATTATATATTAATCAACTACTAACATTGAATTAAAACCAGATATGGATATTTAAAAATGCTAGATATCAGTATGCTTAAATATTAAGTTTTGGAGTTCAAGCAGTAAGAATTACATTTAGTCAATATTCACTGACTGATGTCAGCGTAGCCATGTGAACGGTGATCAGGGACATGTTTAGGTTTTTGTCTGGATTAGCCCCGCCTCTCCTCGCCCAGCTGTAGAACTGAAGAAAACTTTGAGCTAAGACTTGGGGACAGTAATTCCTGCTTCTTCTCCAAATTTGTTGCCATGGTGCTGACTGTTGATATGTTGAGTCATTTCCTTGCGGTTGGTTAGGGTGTGACCACACTGGACACAGGTATAGCGGCCCCTAGTGTGCTCCCAAAGGACACGTCTGTGGCTCGACACAGCTGAGGCAAAAGGATAAACAGTTAAAGGTGACGTATAATTCTTCCTTGAACAGAGTAGGATAGATCTATACGCTACAAGACATGTTCATTGCAGTTTGTGTTTGTGCCTATTTTGAGCTTTCAGAATGAGCTGTTTTAGTGATCTGTCACTTGTATTTAAAGTGTGATGGCAGCAATGCCAAGAATAATTTTTTAAAGTTACTTATTCAGTTTAAAAAAAATCATTCTTGGCATTGCTGCCATCACACTTTGTTCTAATAGCTGAGCAGATTTCTGCCAGTTCCTGGTGTTTAGATAAATGATGTTTGGAGATCAGCTTGGAGCGCCTCTGGGCCGCCACCCTACTGCTCAGAGACCAAAACATTCTGATTACTTCCAGTCAAAAGAAACCTGCTGGTCTCATTAATCTGCCAGGGTGTGAATAATATTGGAGATAACTGTTGGACATATGACTGGAGAACTATTAATAACTTTCAGCATTAATCTAAGATGTAAAATTAAGAGAAAGTTATTTTAGACACTCAAAACAGAAAATATGTTTTGAGTGCAGAAGCTTTGAGTTCATTACCATGGAAACAGGCTCACCTTGATTCTTCCTCCAGACAGCGGAGGAGGCAGGATAAGCAGCTGATCCTGGAGCAGCCAGGTCTGAAGCTGCTTTGGGAGCTATGGGCCTGAAGCTGGCCGCCAGCTTAGCGGCTGTGTCCCTGAGCGGGCTCTGTGGGGGGGCTTCAACACGCTGGGAAGGTGGGACTTCCTGGAGACTCAACATGGGGGGCCCAAGCCCAGGAGGGTCAGCAGAGTCTGGCACAGGGACAGCAGAGGGGACTGATGTGGTCTGGATGGGAGCCTGCTGTGGAGACACCGACTCTAGCTGTGGAGGAGCCAGCTCAGAGGTTCTGGGGGCCGAGTTGGAGGCAGCCACAGCAGCCAGCACGGGGGCCGTTGGCTCTGCAGCCTTTGGTTTGGCCCTCGGCACCTTGGAGCAGGTGTGCAGGTGGGCCAGGAGGCCCCGGTAGGAGCGCAACTTGGTGCGGCAGCTCTCACACCTTCGCACACAGAAAACACTCTGTCATTTCCAACACACACACGTGCACACACACCAGCTGTTAGACTCAACTCACTGGAAGTAGATGTTAGGCTTGTAGTGATGCCTGGTATGTTCCATCAGTTTCTGCATGCTGGGGAAGGAGGCGCTACAGCCGCTGGTGGAGCACAGCAGCTTCTTACCTGGAGGGAGGAAACAACCTTCAGCCACTCAGCGAACACTTCATGGGTCAGCTCAGAACCACAGGAGAGAGGAACCGCAAAATGGCTGAGCAAGTAGACGCCCTCTTATGAGCTTGCACCCTACTGCCCCAGATTTTGCACATAATACCAATAATAATACATAGACGAACGGAGGGTGAGTGTCTTCATGAGAGTTCCTTCACATTGTGCAAAAAATAAATAAATAAAAAATTAGTAGTTATTCCAGAGTTACTCAGACTAGGAGAAGCAAGACATTGTGAGCAGAAAAGCTGGTGCTAAGCTAACCTCAAATCAAGCTAGTTTGGGTGACCATGATTATGCATCAATGGAGACTTCTAATCCCTCTGGTAAGAGGAGAAATTCCCCTGTTACTCCAACCAAACCATCAACTCCACCTATTAAGATTAAAACCACCCAGGACGCTGGTTGAAGCAATTGAATAACTGACTTTAAGAATTGACAATTTTGGGGAGCAGTTGACAAAAACCTCCACAATGGTACCTAGCATTGCTAAGCTAGTGGAAAATGATGCAGCTAATATCACAAAGTGCAAAGCTACTGTAAGAGAAAAATAATTCCTCAAATTACCAAAGAAAATAAAGAACAAAATGAAAAAGTAACAGAGTTGGAGAGATGCTGGAACCTCAAAATACATGATCTACCAGAAAAACATAATGAAACATCATGAGAAGAGTTGTAAGGAAATCATCTGCATCTTGTCAGAAATCACTCCACAATGGGCTCATCATTGTATGTTTGCTAAGGCAGATAACTGTATGTTATCTAAATACATACAGTTTCCAGATTTGGAAATAGAAAATGTATATGACTTCATCAAAAAAAACCTACATGACCTGATAATTAACAACTTTGTCATTCTAGGGATGATTATTATACACAAGAATAGATTTCTTCGATCTACATCAAACTTTATTGCCTTCCACAAAGTGCATTTTCTTTTTGTCACCAAAACATATGAAAAAAAAAGTCTTGTGAATATCTTCAAGATGGTAGAGGACCTGAAACTCATGGAAAACCTCTACTACTAAGCTTATGAATACTGAATTAACTCAATTTTTTTTATTTGTTCTTCATTAACCTTTCACTTATTTCATTTTCTGTGTTTAAACTTGCAATCGCATTGTTTAACAACAAATTAAGTTGTTGGAATAAAAAGAAGAAGAAACTGAGGTAGTCAGACTGTGGGCTCACCAGGCAGGGACTGAGCCGGGCTCTCGTGGTCCATGATGTGACTCTCCAGAGCGCTCTGCTCCGTGTAAACACGCTTACAGCCGTGAATCGGACACAGAAGTCTTCTGGTTCCCAACACTGACAAATAGAATGCAAACAGGCAGTGAAGTGAGCTGACTGTTTGGCACAGTTCCACTCAATACAGTCGGAAAATAAGTATCTGAACAGCCACTTCCACAGACGAGAGGTCTGATTTTCACCTCAGCATTGAGAGATGGGATTCACAAAAAAAAAAATCAGTGTAGGATTTTTAAATAATTAGCATTTTATCGCAAGAAAAATATGTTAAATAATATGAATAAGTATTTACTACAAAAGAAATATGGACCGATCTTCAGATTGCTCAGGTTTCATGGCCTGTTGCCAGTTCCCTCCAAATGTTCTGTTTCTGAACAGATGACCCGCCCAGCCTCTCCTCAGTACACTGCAGCCATACTGCCTGTTTCACAGACAGTCAGCCCCTAAGCATGATGCTTCCACCCCCGTGCTTCACAGTTGGGATGTTTCTTCCTCCTCCAAACACAGTGAGTGGACTTCATTCCAGAAAATTCTGTTTTGGTCTCATCTGACCTCATGACCTTTCCAGGTCTCCTCTGGACGGTCCAGATGGTCATCTTAATTAAGACGGAGCTGGGGACCTTTAGTACACTGTAGGATTTTAACCCATGATGGAGTAGTGTATGGTTACCTTAGTAACAGGTGTCTTTTATACAGGTACCGAGTTCCAACAGGTTTAATTAATCCAGGTAATGAGTGGAGGGTAGAAAGGTTCAATCTAAGACAGAACTCCTGCTGGTTGTTTGATGGTCAAATACTTATTATGTTAAAAAGTTATCTAAAAATCACACAATACCATTTTTTAGATGCCGTCTCTTACAGTTGAGGTGAAACGAGGGGAAACTTGATCAGTCTGCGGTGTATCAGATACTTATTTCCCCTTGTTTCTGTGGTAGTCAGTTAGCTGCGCTGCTAACGACTGAAGCGCAGCAAAGTTTAGGCCGAAGGCAGCAAAAACAGGACAGTAAAACCGTCTGGAGTAAAGTGAAGTGACAAACCTCCGTCTTCATTCTTAGAGGACTGCATAACAGTTTCGCCTGGAGACATCATTTCAGAGACAACAAAACAGGTTGGAAGGAAAAACGAGAAAAAGACGATGCGGTGAAAGCCACAAGAAGATCTGGGATAAACTCCGAGTTTTCAGTCCCAGAACATAAAATATTAAGTTCTATAAACCCTGTGTTTCCCAACAAATGGTTAAACGGCTTCTTCTGCTGCTGCTTTTTCTTCTTCTTTCTTTCTTTCTTTATTTTTACTGGCAGTTGGCAAAAAACACGTAGTACCATTACCGCCACCTACTGCTATGGAGCGCAGTTCATAAGGATTTAATTCATACTATACGGGGGCCCAAAGTGGGTCCTGGAGGCCCGGCATCCTGCATGTTTCCCTGGTTTAACACACCTGCATCCAATGATGGCTTAGAAGAGAAGAACACTGACTTAATGTGGAGGTTGTTACTACAGGAAGAGAACCAAAACATGCAGGATGAACATCGGCCCTCCAGGATTAACTTTGGGCACCACTGATCGAAACATATATACTTAAATACACCCATCCATTTATCTATCTATAGAAATATATCTGTCTATATAAAGTTATGATATTGTTATCATTTAGATGAGCTTTTGCCCCTTTACATGGATATGCAATATGACTATATAGGTTATTATGTAGCATGTGCTTAGATTGATCTCGTTGGTAGAAGTGCTGCAGGACCCAAATTTGGAGCCACTAGCAACCAATTCATTCTTTTAATTATTTTCCAATTTCTTTCAATTGTTGTTTCTCTCCCTAATATACAACAAAAAATCTCCAGTATTCTCTTTTTGTATTCTTAATAATTCTTCTTACCATTGCATAATTTTTTTTAAAATAAATTAAATTCTTACAAATCGGATAACCTTTTTGTACTTTAAATGCTTTATTTCTTAACTTTATTGATTCTTTACATTCGTTCATCCACCATGGTGCCATTTTCTTAACATTTTTACAGTTTCAAAATTTACATCATTTACATCATGTTTATTTGACTCAAATACCTATGGTATATTTAATCCATTCCATCCTAGTGGTTCATTAAAAAAAAAAAATTCAAATTTTTATTTTTCTTTATAAACTTATTATTTAAAGTTTATACTCTTGTTGTAATGGAATAATGATCACTACCTATGGTAGATTTTTTATCAATGAACCAATCACAAATACCAGCTAAAACATTTTAAACAATTGTTAAATCAATTACTAACTCCATTCCTTTTCTTATATTAATTCTTGTTCCACTCTCATTATTAATACATACAAGATTTTTCATTTCCATTAATTCTTCTATAACTTGTCCATCTTTATCACTTACCCCATAGTGAACTACTTGCATTAAAATCCCCACACCATATAGCTTTCCCTTTCAAATATCCCATCAATTCCTTCATCTTTTCAAATGTCATTAATTTACATGGATTATAAAAATGTATTATCTTAGATTTAGAGTAAAAACTCCCCATAGTTCAACTACAATATATTCCAGTTCTACTTTCCCTAAAATCTCATATTGTATTCTCTGTTTACAAAAATCCCACACCCTCCTCCACTTCTTATACTTTTATAACAAAATCTAGATTTGGTTTTAGCCATGTTTTCTGTATACATATAATCTCTGGTAGGTATATATCTTTTAAATTCCTGTCCGTTTGCAATTAAACTTCTGTAATATTATATGTTTTTATCACCTGGGGCTGGTCTCCCATCTGATCCCAAACTTTTATTAATATCTTCCCAAGATCTATTGAACCCCAAAAACTTTTCAGCTCCTCTTACTATTATTTGAATCTTTTCTGTTTGGTGCTTAGCTTGATATGTGCAGTTAATCACATATGCTATAAATAATATAAAATTTTACACAAACATGGTGAGCAGCCGCTGCTGCTTCTTCCTGCTGTTCATCTGCAGTGGGAAAACAACAACTTGGTTTACCACCGCCTACAGCTGGACTACATTGTCATAGAAGTGCCTTAAATCGAAGTTACGGAAATATTGTCTGATAATAATTTTAATCTCTTAAATGATTTATGACTAAATCAATTAAAGCTAGTTTTGTCTAGTTTCTGTTTAGGTTTTGAATCCATTGTCCTCATACTTATAATCAGTCTGATTGTTCTCTATTGCATCTTTACAAATGTGTGTATCTTTCCCTAAAATGAACAGAGTGCTGTTTAGCTCAGTGTGTCCAGATCCCAGATGTGAAATGATCTCTTTCTCTCTCTCTCTGTTTTAATGGATATTTTATTTCTGTTTTCCCAAATGTAAGAATTATCACACATTTGTCATTTAAATTCCTTTAAATTGATAGTTTTGTATTTCTACCTGTGAACAACTGACTGAGATCAATTGTTCAAGGACAACTGATCAGTTGTTTATACCACACCTGTTTCCATATTAACTCTTTGCTCCTCCCATCATTTACACAGGTAAGATTTTTATTGTCCATTAATCTATTACTGTTCCATTCTGATTAATATTAGCATCCCAAATCAGTTGTGTTTATTACAATTACACACCAAAATATTTTCCAATTAAGTCGATTCCAAGTCTATCTTTTGATTCATATAAAGCATTTTGCATGGATTGTAGTAATTAATAATTTTGATGATTTCCTTCCTATTCCAAACTTCAACAACTTTGCTAAAAGCCTAAACTGAATTTGTCTTTTTAAAATTATTACACATCTTCCTACTCCATGTCTGTGACTTTTAGAGCTGACTCAGGGCTGATTGTCTAATTCTACCCCAACAGCAACAATTAACACCTTGGAACATCTAGTTACACACATGAAACAGAAAACACATAGTTTATTTTACTTGTATAATTCCTATGGAACATCACTTCAACTGGTTGTCTCATGTCCCAGCAGTAACGTGAACTTGACGAAAGCTTTTCTTCTTGAACAATCAGAAGAACTTCCCATCAACCAACTAGAAACTCTAACCTCAGAGCAGGTTAAGGAGGTTAGACTCATAAACTGAGTCTCAGTCTGGGTCTAATTAAATCAAGAGACAACTTTCAACATGAGGCTACGCTTTTAGAGGACAAGGCTCTGTTGACCATGCTGGTCCACTGTCTCTACATCTTAATTCCAAATGGAAAAACACAAATAGCAACTTGTCACATTTGGAACAGAGGATAGAAAGCTTGTAGTTCTTAGAGCAGAGCACAGGTACGTCTTACAGGACATGGCAACAAGAGCAAATATTCAGGAGTCAAGTCAATGGTTCGTGATGCTACAACCTGAACATCTTCACTCACTTTAAGCAGAAATCTATTTTATTTTTGTGCATGGGATACAATAACTAAAGACTGAAATTCAACTGACTGAATTTCACACAGAAAACTACAGTGCAGCTCTATTAAAGAACAAGACATAAGGAAAAATGCTTCTCCTGGTTTATTTCAGCATTATCAAAAGCTTTTTTTAATCAGTGTACAAAACTATTATTAAAAATATTCTTACATACATATATATGCTGAGACATATTTAAAACAGTTTTCTGGTAAGAAAGTACTGAACAGAAATGTATCTGTTTAGATTATGGCGTAAGAAATTGTTCACAAATGTATTTTTTTATGAAGGACTAAACTGTAAAATGGGTTAAAGTGAGCTTTGCTCTGTGCAAAGTACAATACCAGTACAAAAATATATATTACTGTTAAAAACTGATCCCTTTATGTGAAACAGAAACATCTTTATCTGCATTAATCATGTAGTTAGTCTGAAAACTCCTGAGCTATACAGGTGCATTTTAATTCCACTATCAACAATAAAACATATACTGCAGAAAAATGATCAAGTATATACATCATACACTCCCTCAAATATGTTTATGAGCGTATGTATCTGAAAGAAAAGCTAAGGTTCCCAGAGGAAATGATAAAATGTTTCTTAATTTGCTGTTAAAATAAATCTTCTTTTCTTTCAGGTTATGATTTAACAAAACAAACTGAAGCAATAAATGTGCAAAGAATGGTACTGTGTTGATTATAAGAAGCTGCATGGGATGCTCTATCTGTTAAACGTGAGATACATTTGCCCACTAAAGGACTACTTCCTCCAACCTGACCTAAGCTAGTTTACCAAACTGTGTTCAGTAAAATACTAACACATCCAGTAAAAACCATCTTTAACTTGTTTTTTTTCCATAAGGCTTTATTTATTTCATATCTAAGTAGACTGAATGAGTTTAACCCAACTTTAGAAAACTGTCAACCAATATTTGACAGCAAAATATACAAGTCAACCTCAGTTCCATAGAAAGACCAGAGTTTTATGCTCCCAAACCAACTGAACCCTTTTTAAATGTTTTGGGTGACAGTTATTCTCTGATAGGACAGAGAATAACTGTCCAGTCAGTTAATTCCTAGATGACTGGCTGTTACTTATTTACCAGCTCATCCTCTTCTTTGTAATTTTCAATTTCTTGACCTCTCTGAGGACGCAGTCAGCCTTCTGGAGCTTCTCCAGAGCTTTAGCAAGCAGATCCTCTGGCATTACCTCAGCGTAACTTCTCTCCTGAGCCTGACTGAGGAGCTCACTCGTATTTTTCATCTCCAGAGCCACTTCAGTCTCAAGCTTTGTTATAGAATTTTGAAAGGGTGATATGCTCCCTTCATTTTCAGCTTTCCAGGTGGTTTTCAGCTGACCGGAGCCCAGGGAGTCAGACAGTAGATCTCCGATTGATGCAGACCTGGCCTTGATTGACGATTTGAGAGGTTTCTGGAAAGGCTCTGAGCGCCGACAGGGGGTGACATCTGGTTTAACCTGAAGACTGGCTGATGGCCTTAAGTTAACAGAGATTTCCCTTTCACCTTCAGTGCCATCCAACACATCCAGGCCAGCATGGCTTCCATGGAGAGCAGCCGTGGAAGCTGCCAGCGTGTCTTCACTCACCGAGCTTTCACTCTCATCGTCAGAGTGCTGACCACTGTCTACAGATTTCTCCTCAGCCTTCTTTTTCTTCTCTCCTGGCAGGTGGTGGAGAAGCGGACTCAGGTTGAGGGTCTCAGTGAGTGGGTCGTCTGTGCAGACAACTACTGAGGGGACACTCTGCAGTGAAGCCTCCTCTACTTTAAGAGAACGTGCTGAGGTATCAAAAGCAGTGGAGTGTGATCCTTTAGGCTGAGTGACAGTTGACAGGTCTTCTGGCAGAACTTTGGGTTTGTTAGAGGTCATTTTGGGTTCACCATTTTGGACAGTTTCCTCAGACTGGTCTACCTCATCATTGATCATTGCTGTTTCATCCTCACTTTGTTCAGTAGCTGTATCTTGTGTCTGTTGGTTGGGCTCCACAACCATTTGCGAAGGCTTCTTGTCCTTGGACGGAGGTGTTGGGGGGTGGTGGTTTGGTGAGGCTGGTAACACTTCTACAGGGTTGCTCAATGACCCACTGGAGCTGGGCTTATTGGGAGGTGTTGGTGGTGGGTTTGTGCTTTTCTTGTCATCAGTATTCTCATCTTGTAAAATCACCTCCCCAGGTGTAACACTGGGTTTAGATTCTTTTGATGGAGGCATTGGCGGTTTCATGACCTTGAAAAACATGAAATCGGTTTTATAGACCATTATATTCATGTAAATTTACTTTGAGACTATTGTATGTAGTAGTATTATATGGTATAGATATAGAATACATAGTATTTCTGCATGGAAAAGTTGAACAAACCTTTTCTTCTTCATCTTGTTTATTAGGCTCATTCTCAGGTACAACACTGGATTTAGCCTCCTTGGTGGGAGGCATGGGAGGTTTGATGGCTTTCTTCTCCTCATCTGTCCTCAACACTGATTGTTTCTCTGCAACAGCTGTTTCAGGACTTTCAGTACTGTCTGTTTTAGCAGTATTTGTCCCATTAGGGATCACAGCATCCTCAAGATTAAGATCCAACCGCAGGAGACCATCGGAGGACACCTCTGCCACCTAGAGCAGAACACAATACAAGCTTTAAGAACACTGCAGATTTTAAACTATGTGCTATAAATATTTCCAAAGAGTGAAATATCAGTAAGAAATATCACATTAACCGGCAAATGAATACCTCAATGGTTTCAGAAGCAGAGACATGATTTTTTCATTTATTCTGCACAGTGGCGCAGTTGGTAGTACTGTCACCATACAGCAAGAAAGTCCGTGGTTTGATTCCTGGCCTAGGGTCTTTCTGCATGGAGTTTGCATGTTCTCCCTGTGCATGCATGGGTTCTCTCTGGGTACTCCGGCTTCCTCCCACAGTCCAGAAACATAACTGTATAAATTCTCCTTAGGTGTGAGTGTGGGCGTGCATGGTTGTTTGTCCTGTCTGTCTCTGTGTTGCCCTGCCTCTCGCCCGTTGACTGACAGCTGAAGATAGGCACCAGCACCCCTCCCGACCCCATTGGGATAAGAGTGTAAGAAAATGAATGGATGGATGGCATTTATGTCTTTGGTATATTCTCAGTATGTTAAATAGCTATGCACATGATCAGGGCCAAACCTTTTGGCAGAGACAGAATAATACAGCTATGTGGTCTAAACCTTTTTTTTTATTTATGTCTTATGATTCTAGAAAACACTGGATAACATTTGCACATTATGAAAGAGTCAATCTCTACAGTGCGAGTTCAAGATTCATACCTCTTTCATGTGGATCCTGGTTGGTGGGCGCCGGTTGCGGTTTCCTTGAGGTCTTGTTCGGGTAATATGCTCTAAATTACTGCTTTCATCAACTTTCACCTATAATATACATGCCAAATTCTAAATGTTTGAGGACAAATAGAATGTAAATAAAAATATATGTGAATAAGAGCAACAGAGAAGTGGAATAGTGAAGCAACAAGATTCATGGTGGATAAGTTTAAGCAGCAGGGGTCAACGGAGCTGAAGAAGAACGGGAGTTAGGGTGGAGTGGATGGAGACACAGATTTGTGACATAAGAACTAGTGCAAGAACATTTTACTAAAACAAAACAAAACAAATAACAACTAATAGTAAAGTAATAATATTAGCTTTTCTGTAGTAGTAGTAATGGTATATTATTTGATCAGTAATTTTAACATTATCTTCCTTTTTCCTTTATCATATCGACAACACTACAAGTACCTAAGTACCATACTGGATCCTTCTCCTATTTCTCTTTTTCTTTTTTCTTTTCTCTATTACTGTTGTACAAACATTTTCAACACTTGTATTTGTTATATATCACAATAAAAAAAACCATTTTACTACGTAGTTATTATTAGGAGAGTGTATCCTTCTTTCTGTTTCTAGCCAACAGAAATAAGGCAGAAGTGGAGATGCTGTGGTGACAAAATGAACAGGATTTCAAATGATGTGAGAGACAGCTCAGTTGGAGCAGCTTAAGAGGCAAGTTGGAGATGACTGGGCAACAGATGAAGAAGATAGTGTTCATGGAGTAGTTGAGAAGGATATGCGGATAAGTGCAGATGGGGACAGATTATTAAGAGGCGAAGCTAAAAGATAAAGATGGAGGTAATTAAGAATCCCTCAACAGAAATTTCTGTTTACCTCGTCAAAGACTTTGTTTTTAGCTCGGCTGATGCAATCACTGAGCGCTTTGATCCAGGCCTCCTTCTCCTCTACAGTCTGAGTCTGGAACTTCACATCATGGATCTGCCAGTGGCATAAAGCAGGCACCTCTTTATATTTAATTCCAAAGCTATTCCACTGTTTCTTAGAAGGGGAATTGGAACTGCACAGCAGCATGGTGTAAGGAACACACTGCTGCAGCTGGAACACTTCCAGGAGGGTTTCTACTGCCACCATTCAGACTCACAACTCAGAAGGGTTACCCTGGAGAAAGGTACAGGCAGCCAAGTAGCTCTTCACATGCTGATCATTCAGATGAAACAACAGCAGCCTTGGTTGCATTCACTCACTTTCAATATTCTAGCAAGAACACAAATGAGACAACCAGCTGTATTAAGTTTGATATTTACCATTTTTGCATCTTCATCTGCCGAGCAGGTAACCCAGCAGTCATTAGAAACTACATACTGGCATCATTAATTTGTGGAAAATGCATTTTCAGCAGCCTCTATCCACAACAACTGTTTTTATTGATCACAAGCTAATTCAGGTTGACACAATTTACATTTATTTGAGATAACAGAGAATATGGAGCTGCCCAATGGGTCAGATTTGCAGCAACATACACTCTGATTGCGTCAATCAGATATTCAACTAAGTTTGGATTGTTGGGTCCAGCCATGGGATGAAACACAGACTGAACTACACAGAGAACAAACAAGACTGATAAAAAAAAAAAAAACTCTGGATCCTAGAATGGTTAGCATATTAACCCCTTTTCATGAAGGAGGAATCACATGAATGATGATGTCATATGTGATGCCTTTCTCTTTGCCTGCAGCTCTCCACCGGCTGCATTGGGAGGACACACCCAGAATATCTTGATCTTACTGCCTGAGTAAAAACACTGCATTTTCAAAGAAAAAACACTGGCTGTGTAAAATCAGATGAATCTTGGCAAAAAATATTCTCTGAGAAAAAATAGGTTATCTCTAATCCCAAAGGACTTTTCCTTCCACTACCTGAAGAAAACGCCATGTGAAAAGTTCATGTGAAGCTACTGATCTCACTGTGCTCCTGTTCATCACAAGGGTTCACTTTAAGAAGTTGTGTCTGGGCAGAGTACATTAGTTTAGGATAAAACCGGTTATTATTTCATTGTGCTTTGCTATGTTTTGATGTTGAAGCTGTATCTCCAGGTGTAGCTGAGGCTGCCGGTGGTTCCAGCTTTAGCTCAGCGATTGGCTTGACAACAGATAATTCAGTGATGTCAGATTGTTCCATTTTATCTATGCTTTCCCTTCCTCTCTTCTCAACCTGTATAACAAACATTTAATAAATCAATTAAATGTTGATTTGTTAAATGTTTTCCCAAACTTAAAACTTCTCCAGGTCTGTGAGGAGGAGAATACTCTCCAAACCATATTTAATACAATATACAAAAAAGGAGAGGACAATATGACAACAGGGATGAACAATGGTTATCGTAAAGACAAAAAGAAATTAATTAATTAATTAATTAATTAATTAATTAAAAAATGAAACATTCATAGGTTTTAACATCTTTCTATATTTATTTTGGCTATTTCCAATAGGGTAAAAATGAAATTTGGTGAATTTTCAAAATAATATAATTAAATAAGTTTTAAACACAGCAACACAGAGTTATAGGTGACCTAGATGTTGTTGATTAGATGAGAATAAATGTATTTTCTTTAAAGACTCAACTCTAACTTGGGGCAAAAGAACTGAGAATTGACTTAGACTTGGACGAAATGACTTGTCAAATATATTTAGCCATTGATAATTGAACATTTGAATATGTTGAAATATTCAAATGTTCAATAATTTTTTGTAACACTATATCTTTAAGTTAGAAATTCTTTACAACTTAAAAATATAAAGACTTTATATATTTAATTTAATTAAATAAAATGTTGAACGATGTCATAATTTACAAACTGTTGCAGTTATTACAATTGTCACATCCATTTTAAATCTCAATACATCATTGTTGTTTCTGTCTGATAGTTGACTGTTATTCTTCTAACAGTCAACTATCAGCTGACTGATGATGCTTCAGTTCATCACCATACACTAAATACCATGAACCAATACAGATCGTCATCAACTATTGGTGAAAAGGCCTACACAACACTGAAGCAACACTGAAGCAGTTGCAGGAATTTGACAGTAATTCCATGTTTTCTTAATATGTCTGGACTAAGTTACTAGATAGAATCAGTTTCTTAAAAAGTAAATATGGAGGCACCACCAAAATGTCCTCACCTAAGTTTTTGGAACAGAATTCAAACTGGATGCTTTAAATATGCCACACCCAGTGGAAATAACCTACACAACACAAGAACTGATTACCATGGTAACTGGTGCTCTGAAATAAATGAACTGGTCTTTCTTCCATTGAACATCCTGTTAAAGCGTGTCTTAACTCACCTTGTTTCCAGACTTTGGAGACCGTATCAGAACCAGTCTGTGCTTCTTCTTGAAAGGACTCTTCAATTCATGGCATGTTTCATAGTTTTCCAAGTCCAGCCGCTCCAGGCAGTTCTGCAGATCCTGGAAAACAAAGTAAAGTTCTGTATGGACCAGTCTGGAGCAAGGTCACCCAAAGCATAATGACATCTTTGGGGTCATGTGACAACACTGAAGCAGGCCTCTGCTGTATTGTACCTCATTTTCATACACTACAACCTCGGTCTTCTCCACATGAAGGTAGCGGTCTTTGTAGCTCGTCAGCAGGCGGCCATGGGCCTTCTTCACCCAGCCAGCCTTACTCAGGAACTTTGGCTTATTTTGCTGGGCAGTGTCCTCCTTTGTACCCTGCATTGATACAGAGGAAGGAAGTCACACATACACATCAGCAGAGTGCAAATGCAGCTAAACATAGAGGCAGAACACACTCTATTCCTGTTGTGTGACTAAAGAGCTGAATATTTCAGCAATTAAATCAACCTCTTACAACTGCACTTTTGGTTTGCTCCAGGTTTCAAGCATGAACCTCTTGGATTTCCTAGACCCAACCTGGAGGATCTGCATGTTAGAAAATGGAAACTATTATTTAAAACCATTGTTGATACACCTGTGACAGTGAGTTACAGTTAAACTCAGATTAATGCCAAAACTGTATTGGCAAGACTGCTTAAGACTGTTTATGTCAATTATGATTTCAGATGCAAACAACAAAATTATGAAGTAAATGACCTAAAAAAAAAATAAAAAATACAGTTCCAGTCAGAATACTCTTGATGACAAAGAGTATTAACACTAGCTAATGGTTGCATTCCAAGCTGGTAAATAACAGAAGTAATGACTGGACAAACTGAACACATTTACAGTTGTGTTAGTGGCTTGATGTGCTCCAATGTCTGGGCCTCTATTAGCTTTGTATCTCCATCTATGTTTATTAAGCAATGCTGTTATAAGTACTTATGAGCAGCAAATATCTGTTAGTAACTATGCAATGCTGTGGTTTAGCCACATGCTGACAAACCTTCTCAGGAAATTAAATGTAGTGTCTCCTGTACACCACTATCTAAGTCTTGCTTCTCCTTTAGGAACCTCCACAGGGTATATATCTTTTTGGAATTAGGTGGGAGGTCGTTTTACAATTTTCCACTTTTACTGTAAGTGTGAGTGTTCCTCAGTGTGGTGAACAGCAGTGCAGCCGCTGTAGAGAGCGACACCAAGTGGGGAGGAGAGGCATCCCAAAGCTAGAGATGAAGGATCCAGAAGAGCTCCGGTCAGTAAAGAAGGACCCACTGCTTCAGTCCTGGACATGCTGACCATGCATCCTACTGAGTCAACATAGGAAACACAGTGGTGCAGGAACAGCAACCATTAGTCAAACTCTGGCTAATTACCAAAACTCTTCAGAGTGATAACACACACACACGCATGCACGCACACACACACACATTTCTGGTCAAACATAGGAAGTCCACTCTACGCTCAAGCATTAACCAACCTCTAGGTATACAGCCGGCCACAGATGTTTTTCTGTCTTGTCTGTGGTGTTTGGTGAGCACTAAAACGAGCGCCGAAGCAGTTGTGCAATGAAACCGTGAAGCAAATCTAACTGGTGTAAGCCTTTCTAAAGGAGGAGTGAACAGAGAGCAGGTTTCAGCACCAGACATGTGTTTCTAATGAAGGTTTAGGTCAGCGAACATCTGGAGCTCATTGATCCTCCTGCTGACCTGCTCAGCTCACTGCAGCAGACTCCCCTCCAGAATGGCTTGAAGTGTTGAGAAGCCTCACCAATAATGCTGGTAAAATGTTAATAACATCATGAGGAACACAAGCTGCTGGTCATCTAGGAGTTTTGACAAGCTTCAGATGCAGTAAAAACTGAAAAGAAATAATGTCAACAATGCGTTTTAAATTTATGGATATGTAGGCTACATCAAGAACCAGATTTTACAACAATCTACTCTTTTAGTTACACTAAAAATATGGCAAAATGAGATTGAAGTTAATGGCTAATAACCAGAAATAGAGTGCCTATCCATTCATAATTTTCTATAAACTAACCTTATGCTTAAAAATGTTTTGTTTTTCTACCCATTTTCTGTTACCATCAAGTTCACACATCTGGTGTTGTCTTATTTCAACAAATGAACACAGAATGTCTTAAACCATTGACCAATCACTTCTTGGATGTCTGTTTGTAGATGAGGACCTGCAGAATAATACAAAGCTGGTGGCTGTATTACACTTGCCACTGGGTGTCCATCATGACACAGAGTGGACCTCCAGCAGGAACAGAAGGAGGGTAACACCTGGACAAGTCACCAGCCTATCAACAACAGCAACCCTGCTGGCAGACACCTGGCAGAAATCTGACCAGTTAACCCAAAATGACAGTAACAGAACCCATGCATATACAGAAAAAACATGCAAACCCTGAGGCAGTCAGGCAGGATTTAAACACTAGACCTATATGTTACAACACTGACAACTGTTCCAGTATTTTAATAGAAACACAACAGAACATTCATAAAGTGGAAAGATGCTAAACTGATTTTTTTATACTGACTTCCTGTTTTGTAGAGATGTTACAGTTCATCTTTCAGATCAACTTCCTGCTTTGTGTTAGTGATGTGTATTGTGTATTAATGTAGCCAAATGTTCAGCAATGAACACTAAACAATCCAGAGAGATACAACATGGCTCCCAGTCAAAGAAAAGACACTGAGGTCACCAGAAATGATGCTCAACCCACACACAATATAAAGAAATAGAATGCATCATCGAAAATTTCCCTTTCATTGGCAATGAAACCGTGTGTGTGTGTGCGTGCATGTGGGCGTGTGTGTGGGTGTGTGTGAAATATGGCCTCGGCCTCTTCCTGACCAGTAAAACTTTGTGACGTGGTCAAATATTTAAAGCAAAAGCACTAACCTCATCAGGTGCTTGGTGTTGTGGTTTGTCACAGATCAACTAGTCAGGAAGGAAATCTATTTTTGGAACAGTGCAACATCAGTGAAGAAACATTTACGAAGAGCAACGGTGCACTGTGGGCACTGATCGTCCCTCCCAAACATCCTGGTAAAGGCTGTAGTTCTTTAGTCACCTGACTAAGATGGGAACTGAATCTAATGATGGGATGAATTAGGCTGGATGATGGCCTGGTTGTTTGGTGACAAATAGAGACGCTTTCAGTCAGCTGATATTAACCAGCAATGTCCAGATGACAAACAGAAGCATGTCCAGTCAGCAGAGTTGCAAAGTAATTAGTTACATTTACTCAGTTATGTTTATGTGAGTAAGTTTTTGGGGAAAAATGTACTTTTAGGAGTATTTTTACTACGCTGTACTTATCACTTTTACTTAAGTTAAATTATTATGAAGTATCGCTATTTTTACTTGAGTAAAATGATCCAACTGTAACTTCACTGAATGAAAAACAAGCTTGTTCTAACCAAAGATTCACCTGACACAGATATATACCTGCAAGTTTTGTTAGTTTTTTTCTTTGTTTTAAAGAAATGGTTTTGGAAAAATGTTTCTTTTGCCTAATTTTGTTATTTTGTAATTATGTTATTTATATTAATTATTTTTATTTCTGTCCTGATGATGTAATTTTTAAACATTAAATAACTGATGTTTTGATAATTTACTCTTTACTTGAATTGACTATTTGCCAAATACTTTTCTTACTCTTACATCAGTAATTACTTAAGTAAAAATATGCTGAAGTAGTGCTACTCTTACTTGAGTATAATCTTTGGTTCCTCTACTCTCCTATGCCAGTCAGGGTACGCCTGACAACATCAGTAACTTTTTAACCATATTTAGATGTTTTTCTGATGCCTTAAGCATTTTGAAGGTACCGTACATGTAAGCACCAGGCAGTGGGAGGCAGCATGCACAGCTGAGTCTTAGTGAGCACATCAGATATTCTGTAACTCATCCAAGGTGGCTTAGCGGTGGTGAAAGGGTGTGGGGGCAGGGGTTGGGGGGGTTGGTGGAGTGACTGTCAAACGACCTTGAGGTTATCAATGCAGGAATCCAACAAAGCAAGAGCAAGCTCACAGAAAGCCTCCACTGAACTTCTTTTCAGACCCAAACTTCATGACAGACAAACAGGAAAGAGAACAGAGGTGTCAAAGGTCAGCACAATGCTGAGTTCATCAGGAACATGAAAACCAGCGAATGACATCATAACCACTGGCTTCAGTTACTGGAGCAGAAAGAGAACCACCGGAAGCTGACTGGCTCAAATCCAATCATATTCCAAAACATTGTGTTAATAATCCCTGAGGTTCTTCAGAGAGAGAAGGTTCTGGGTTGGTTCTGTCCTCACAGCTGTGAGTTTTCAGCTGTGACTGCACTGAAAAAACACAAAAACACACCAAATACTTTTGGTCTAGTCTCTGGTGCAATGTCATAGTGCATGTGAAAAAAGAAAAATTAACTTACAAGTAACTTTTCAGCAAAAAGAAAAAAAAAAAAGAGTAGCAATTCTGCAGATTCCACATTTTCACTTAAAAGATTTTCCCATGTTATAACATTAATAATCTGCCAGTGGAACTAGAACAACTTGTTTTATAAATTTTAAGGAATTGTTGAGTTAAAACAACAATTTTTTAAGTTATTTGTTGTTTTGACTTAAAAACAAGAATTGCTTTTAACAATGTCAACAAGAGTTGCTGACATTGTTGTTGACTTAAAACAACAATAAAAGTTGTTGTTTTAAGTCAAGAACAAGGAATTGTTAGAAGTACCGTTCTTGCTGGAATATTACTTATAAGTTATTTCAGTTTTATTTCAAATATTTACACTAAAAATTCGACAAAAATACTTGGATCTCCAGTAGCAATTAGCCCTCCAACGAATATGAAGAGGCCTCTAATTGAAGACTGTTGCAGTATGACAGTCTCGTGACCTTCATGTCATGCAAGCAGCTAAGTACCCTGGCAACAGAGACGATATTCCACAGTAACATGTCCTGGATGACATCATCAGTCGTTGACAGCTCTGGATCGAGGAGTTGGTCTGAACCTCCTCCTTTTCTCGCTCTGGTCCTGCTCTGCTTCCATAAGATGGAAGCAGAGCAGGACCAGTTCCTTTTCAGTTCCTCTGAGATTTGGCATTACCGTTCAAGAAAGATTTAAGCTTTTGAAATGCTAATAAGCTTCTCCAGTTGAAAAAAGACAAGCTTTGTTGCATGGTTACGCATCATAAAATTCCCCAAGAATAAAAAAAAAGCAAAAAATCCTTCCAGCTGTACAGAAGGAATAACTGTCCAAACAACAATGCCTCAGCCAAAACCAAAGTCTTGAAAAAGAACGAATCAGAGCGAACCTGTAAAAGACGCTGCAACCTGCTGCCCATATGAGCAATGCCATTCAAAATCTAGAAAATGTTTTATAAACCCTGTTCAGCATGACGTCACACACGCAAGATCCTGCCAACATCACACTGCTGGAGGGCAAAAGTTGATAGCTGACAATGATTAGTATTGTTTTAGCTGTTAAATTGTCAATATGCCTAATATATAAAAGAAAATGAGACGCAGTGCTAATAATTGTAGACAACTAACTAGGTCAGAAAAAATCTTTTTCTTTTAAGAAAAAATAGCAAGGGAGACAGTGGGTCAGTCATTTCACTTTGACAGCTGTAACATGTAGATGTGATGTGGAATTCGGTGTGTTTTGGTACAGTTAAAAAATAAAAACGGCAACCCACTGTTCTTATTTTTTTTTCTTTAATTATGTAATGCACCTTGAAATGCCTTGTTGCTGAAATGTTCTATACAAATAAAATTTGATTGATTGATTGATTGATTGATTGATTGACATACCAACTCCAACAGATCATCAGTTGTGTTGTGTTAATTAGCTAATAGCAGCGATCACTTATTAATAATCATAAAATAAAAATCAAGTATAAAAACATAATACTGTAACGGACTGAATGGTCCGTTCTTTGTGTGGGAAATGTTTGCATGTTTTTTGGTATTGAGTTGTTATAGCAACAAGTCTGAGTGTTACGTAGCCAACACAGAAAACGAGAAAAAAATAATACAAATGATTTTGAGTAATTCTTCAACAGTTTTTTACGTGTTATTTTTCCTTTTGATGTGACGCACTGCCTGAATGAATAATAGCTACATCTCCAGGTTTCATTTAGTTAACTGAACTGTTCTACCACGGCAGAGCGGCTATGGATGGCATGGAAAAGCATAGTCTGTTTGCCCTCCGTTGTCGTGTACATGCGCAAAATTTCCAGATTTAAACATTAACATGCAAGTGGTCACTATTATTCAGTCAAAATGCAAGTGTTTATTTTTAATGAGTGATTTCTGTTAGCAAAATGTATTATGAAATATTGTGAGGCTCCTTTTGGTTCTAAATCAACTATCACAACATATTGCTGTTACAAACAATATTATAAGCATAAGTAAATAAAAACAGAACTTTACGCTGTCAGAGTTTAATAATAAGTATTCTTTGTTGACCTGGCCTAAATTGGAACAAGCTTGATTTGATCTGTCGAATATTTATAGATAGGTAAGCACTGGGGCAGAAAGCAGCATGTTGGTTTCACCAGTGCTCCATAAACACATCTATGAAACACTTCTTAAAAAGATCTCGTCTCTGTGTGCTCCAACTTTTGGAGATGTTGCAGGAGGAGGCTGCCAGAAAGCCAAACAGGAGGTTGGAAAAGGTATAACTAGCAATAACTATCTCACTGGTGATTTTATTTAAAACTGTTTTTTCATAATGTATTTTCCCACACTGGATGGGAGCACTGTAATTAAAGGTTTAGGTGACAAGTTTTTCAGTGTCTGATTATTCTACAGCAATCCAAAACCTATTTCTTTTAGTATTTTGTATTTTCTAACAAATCTTTACCAGGAGATCTGTGTTTTCAGCACTCGAGCTGCTGATCACTGTTCAGAAATTATCAAGGGACATTTGTATCACTAATTAACTGGTGTATTCATACTTCAGCGTTTAACTCTCCATCAACTAAACATTACAGGAACTAAAGCATCCTTTCATGCACCATTCAAACCAGGGCTAGAATCAGAAACTCTGACACAGATCTTTCATGTTGCTCATCCTCTTGTTTTCCCCAGAAACTGGAAGCAGAGTCTCAGCCAGACCACTTGCACACACACTTCCTTTGTGCGGTAGAGGCTGATCCCAAGAGAGGGTTAATTGTTTTCTGGCCAACACATAGAGTGGCAGTCTGTTGGCTCTTTCCTAACGAGTGAGGCAGACACGTCACACCATGCACTGCAGGTCAGCGCGCTGCAGAGACGAGACAAAGAGCACCCTGGAAGGGTCGCATCGCATTTGGTGGGAAAAGTTAAAGCAGAGTTGGGGGAAAAGGGAACCACCACAGTGATCAGTTAGAACTTGCCACATTCCAAAGATCAATCAAGTGTTATGGAGACATGCACTGAATGTTGAATAGTCCAACATTCAAATCATAACAGCCTCAAAGTGAGAAGCCAAGATATTAATAAATGTATGAGAACTTCTGGGTAAAAACACACTTCCAAATCAATGTTCCTCTTCTTCAGAACCAACATACCTCTGTCACTAGTTCCTTTTCACACAGTTTCAATTCAGGCTATTTTCATTTTTATTCATTCTGTTTGGAATGTGTTGCTGGGTTTTAGATTATTATCCAGCTGTCAACCCAGTTTGGGCCGAGTTTCAGCTGTTAGGTTCTGTTTCTGCACAAACAGGCCGAGATCATCAGCCCTCCACCTCTATGCTTCACAAGGTGTTTTTGCTGATGTGCATTGTCTGCCTGTGCAGTGAGTTCAGCTCTCTCTACTCTGGTACCGTCTGTCCAAACCTCACTGTTCGATATGTCATGTGTCTCAGTGCTGCTGTCATGTTCTTTTTAAAGAGACCAGAGCAGAAATATGGGTTCAGGCTTTTTCTGATACTATTTTGAACTTCTTTAAGTTCAAGATACATGTAATGTCAATTACATTAATGATTTAATGTTAATTACACTACATGTGATTAACTCTCAGGTTCCCTCTGAGTGGGAACCTCTCAGAGGAAACCTCAAGGTTTTATAAAAATCATTTCTTTAACTTTTCTAGAACAGTCACTCCTGGGAAGATTTGTAGCTATCTTGAATGTTTCCAACTTGTTACTAATCTTCCTTGAAATTAGAATATAAAACTCAAAAATGTTTGGAAATGGCTTTATTGTCTTTCTCAGAACGAAGAGCAGCCTTTCAAAATGTCGTGTCTACGCCTCTGTGCTCAAGATCAAAACTGTTCAAACTTTTTACCACAGAGGCTAAAATTGTGAAGCAAAAGTTTTTTTTAATGTATTAAAGGACAAAAACAATTTGACTGTAATATTTTTAATTTTTTACCTGCTCGACAATAAACTAAATAAGCAATTTTTAAGGAAATATGTCAAGTCTTATGATTTACAGAATCAGAAAGTTTTAGAAAAAGACAAAAAAATATTGTCAATATTTACCTGTTCTTTCTCAGGAACACGTAAATAAACGTGCTTTATTTTGCCAAGTTCATTAGATGCTTGAGCCCAAATAACCGAATGTTTGTGGTTTTATTTAATATCACATTAAACTGAAAGCAAAAGCTAGGGTGAATAATAGATGCATAGCTTTTGTTTTCATTTTAGGAGCGTCTTAATTACTTTGTAAAAGTATTTTGAAACACCTGGCCTTATTTAAAATTTCACCCCAATTAAAAATAAAGGTATGTCTGTAGAGCACCAAATCTGAGCTATTCTTGAATTGTTCTCCACAGGCCGCAAAACAATCATTCTGAAGATCATAAATGGTCCCTTAGCCACAAGTTGGACACACCTGCTCTAAATAGAACCTCTCCTTTTATAGAGGTGTTTATGCCTACTGCTGATCATTTGATCAGTTCATCAGAACAAAATGCCCGAGTCACATTAGGGTGGGGCTAGTTTTCTTGCTGATATTTTCATTTCTGTCGAATGGCTTTTAAGCTACCAGATAAAATGTAACTGTCACCATTCAGTCCTTGCTAGCACAGCAGTGTGAATAACAGTAGATAGTTGCTGAATTCAAACCCAGGCACAAGAAATATGCCTTGGTTTGAATGTGGGAGCTCCATGTTGCTGGAGTTGGTTTCTGTCTGTACTTTTCATCTCAGGGTGTGGTTCTGTACATGAAAGTGGATGAAAACAGCCCCCTGCATGTGCTAAATGAACCTAGTACGTCGCTGCATGACTTCCCGTTTTTAATAAGTTGCTTCCTCAAAATGTCAGGTTGCTGTGTGGCCTGCAGCTCATCAGTTTCTATTCAACAGAACAAACCCATAAGTTCTCTGCTCTTCTGCAGATATCGTCTAAAAACACATCAAATCTCAGTTTGGCTGTTCTTTAATAAAACACCGAACTTTATTTAAAAACTTGTCCAACTCTTCCGGATAAGTGCTTATCATCACGGTCTCTGATAAAGGGTAATCTAGGAAGTATTTGGCACCAACTTTAACCGAGTTTCCCCATCTTGTGCAGGAACAGAACTTCCCCTAAGTTCACCTGATGAAATGAATCGTTGGGCTTTGAAAATGGCAGTTTGCATGCCCACTCAATCGGAGTTTAACTCAAGCTGAAAGTGCTGCAGTCCTCTGAGTTTAAAAAGATTCTAGTTTCTGATCCAGGTGTTCAGTTTTTCCATTCTCACACGGCGACACTGTAAAAATGCTCGCTTTTTAAACGGACATTCCTCCGATCCTGCTGCCTGTCTGGAAGTTTACCAGCGAACTGATGCGACAGGTTGACAGGCGGGCATCTGCCTCTGTGGCACAAAGTGAGTCGGTTTAAATAGAGGAAACAACACTGGGATACATGGTTCCTATTAGAATTCACTTCTCTGGGCCCCAACTTTACAGCTACAAGTTGGTCGCGCCCTGATGTATGTGCGTGTGTATGTGTGTGTCTAACTTTTGACGTGTCCATCATCCCAACACGAATTCTTTCAAATCTCTCCAAAGTGCGTCAAAGTCTCAGTCCGGATGATTACACGCAAAAGCAGCGAGAACACTACATGGCAGAGGACGCGAGTACTCACATCTTCCATGATAAAGCAGCAGGGTCCGTTATGTGGCTGCAGACTAGCCCAAAAATCACACGACGTCGCTCTCAGTGTCCCGCTCAGAAACGCTGTGAAACGGTTGCCTGCTGGTGAGCAGCTGACACATTTCCAGCAGTAGTCGTAAATGCTGAAAAGAGGGAACTGTGCTGCCTCTGACACCAAGGGTCGCTTCGTTTTCCTCTTTTGCCTCGGAGAAAAAAGTTTCAAGAAAGAAGTTTGGTTTCCGGTTCAAGTCCCGTTTTTACGCTCGTGAATCTGTGAGGAGGGGCAACATGGCCAGCAGCCTGTATCTGGTTGCTAGGGCACCCCGTCCCATCGCAGCACGTTTACTGCTGTTTCCTTTCTCATCTATATGAACGACGGCTTGATTATTTCTGATAACAGCCATAGCAACAGCACCAACCACCAGGAACTTTCTAGAAAACACTCCTATCAAAAATAGCCTACTTGCTAATATGTGTGTATATATATATATATATATATATATATATATATATATA
>NW_006800539.1:117085-122294 GCF_000485575.1 Poecilia formosa
AAAAATGCTTTTTGCGTCTTCCCATCTGTCGGTTAAAAAGCATCCAATGTATTTTTATAACTCCTGGGACAAATATGAACAAATCCAGCCAACGTGAATTTAACAGGTTATGAATTTGTCTTAACATACTGTGTTTGGTTTTCAGCCCCAAAAATAGGTTAAAGTGAGTAATATACAAACGTAATGTGCATCACACATGCAAAAATATGTGTGATGAGTAGAATAACCATTAACCTGGAATTACATATTTTTTTTTATTTGTCTTTTTTTTAAAGGGAAGTAGGCAGGATGCAGATAAGTCCATCACAGAGGTACACATTAATGAAAACCTCGAGCACACCCTCTGAAATTCTGTGAACTGTAAATATAACTTAACACTATAGCAACTTATTCCTCACATTTATTGGAAAGATGGTAGTAAGTAAGATGGTCCTCCACAAAATCAATTTTATATATCACTGATCCCAGACAAATGTCCCTAGAACTGGTTCAAACCTTTATATAGTGTCTTTATGAAAGAGTTTGTGCTGTTTTTATTACGTTTCATCACAGGAAAATATAATAGCTCTGTTGCTTTCTGCCTCCACATCTTCAAATTAAGGTGCAGTAGGATGAAAGAGAGGGGGTAACAGATTTTGACCATGTAACGTCATGCAACACTGCGTGACAATAATGGATTGTTTTGATGTTATGTGCTAATATTAAAATGGAAAATTATTAACTGTTTGAATGAATATAGCACTTCTGGCTCACACTGCCCACCTAAAGGGCATTACACTAGAGCCACATTCATCTAGTTGCATTCACAAACAAGCACACATCCACTGATCAATAGAAAACTGGGGGCTAAGTTTCAAATTCAAGCCCACATCATTTGGTTCGGAAGACAACTACTCTTCGCACTGAACTGTAATGGCTCCAATAGCATTTCACATTCAAAGACTCATTATTTATATTGAAAATGTATTTTCTGAAAATGTTTACATGCATCATAACACCTATAATCTTATTCACAGTAGTAGTAAACCTTCAGCTGGTGAACTTGATTTCATAACCTTCAAGAAAAGAAAATTCTTAGATCAAATGCTTAGAACAGATAAATGTCTGGACGTGCCACACCTTTCGTCAGTTGATCAGAAACAAAACTTAAGTTATTATGTTTGGACCTAAAAAGGAACGATGTACAGTTAATGCACAACTTCAGTTATTACCACTTTGAATGTTCCTTAACAATCTCATTAAATTATTAGCGTCAAAAACTACTCTACAATGTCTGTGACTCATCCTGAGAAAGAAACAACCCCAACCCCAAGTTAGAAAATAGTAACATTGTAAATGGTTTGTATTTGTACAGCACTTTATAAATTCCAAAGGACCCCAAAGCACTTCACACTAAAGTCAGTCATTCACGCACAGATTCACACACTGATGCCACCACCAAGCTATTGTGCAGCTTGGTGGTGGCTACTGGATAGTAACCACAGCTGCCTGTTGAAGCAGTGCTGCTCTTACTTGAGAACAGTTTTTAAGTACTCTCCCTTCCTTTGTTTTAAACTGAGTTAAACTTAGTTCTCTTTATTACTGCAGTTCTTTCAAATTGCTTTTTTATTATGCTCATAATTTCAATAAGCATCTTTCTATATTAATATTTAGGATGTAGCAAACAGGCACAGTGATGGGGAGAGAGGGATTCTGTACTGTAAACATATTGACAGGTTTCAGGTCTTCTGCTTGAATTTACAAGCAGGGGGGAAGTTTGTTTTGGCTGAGATACAATTTAGCAATTTGAACCATTTCAAATGTATTTGTAAAAATGTTCTTGCAAATATGTATGCCTCTGCAAACAGATACATTTTATTGGGATAATGATGATGACTGTGGTAGGAATTTGGCCTGCAATTGGCGAGTAGCCAGTTCAACACCCACTTCTGTCGTGTCCTTGGGGAAAACACTTCACCTGCCTTGCCTGCTGGTGATGATCAGAAGGCCTGGTGGTCAGAGGAATTGGTGGCAACGGTGAATGTCAATCTCGCTTCTGTCAGGTTGCCCCAAATAAAAGTAAAAAAAAGAACATACAAAAAAAAAAACACGTAAAAATAAAAATCAGCCATGTAGGAAGTTACTCAAGTAAGAACTTTATGTAAAAATGTATTTGGTAAAAAAATAAAGCTACTTAGGTACTGAGCAACTGATCATTAAAATGATGCAATCAGACAGACTAAATTATAATATAATAGCAAACAGTCTCATCTGAACATAAACTACAGGTGTGCATATGTCTGGTGCATTTTTGTCTACAACATGTTTGTTTTTCACTCTGTGAAGTTATTCCAGAAATTTTACTTAAGCATCAGTAGCAACTCTTCATAATAATATTACTCAAAAAAAAAAAAAAAAAAAAAAAAAACATGATGTAGAAAACCTAAACCAAAAAGTATGTTTTTTCCCAAAATGTTACTCAAGTATGTTACTATCCTCTGGTCAGCAGGCCTCCAGGTGTCATCTCTGATCAGTCATGGATGGGCAACCTGAACAGAAAGACCTGGGACAAATTTCTGCTTCTGCTTATTAATCACACTGAGTACCTCCAATATAGCAGCACAGAGACACTCTAAAGGTTTGGAAATGCATATATAAATGTAAGAAAGTTTTTGAAAAAAGCTCTTCAAAAAGTCTTATTCACAGTCATTGGAATTGTATTACAAGATATAATCAAATGTTCTGGACTGAATTTGCGTGTTTGTGAGTCAATGTTGAAACAACAGACAAAGCAATTCCCCATTGGATGCAAGGCTGTTTCATGTAGCAAAGGTGTGACGTAAGGATAATGGGTTAGGGTAGAGCTACCACCACAGGATGTAAAATTCTCTATATTCCAGGTGTTTAGTCAACACAGAGAAGCCCTGATTCAATTAGACACCCCAATTTACCACCCCCAATGGCTTGATGAAAGTATCAAATATTTTAGACCCTGAATAAAGATGCGGGGTTCCTCTACTTTGTAATTTAACAACAAAAAAAAAATTATGGTTAATTTTGTCAAATGATATTTAGCATTTAAATCACATCAAAACTGGTGAGTTGTCTTTTATTTCCTTCAATGAATATATTAATATTAAATCAATATATGAAATCAGTACGTCCCGACTTTTGTAAGACATTTTTACCACACAATATTGCGATTGCCTTTTCTGTATGGCAAGCCGTTTTAACATAAATTCGGTTTCGTCTGACAATCGGTAATTACATTCCAGATATCTAAAAATGCATTTTGACTAGATAAAACTACATTTTGACTATCCGGAATGGTAATTTAATATATATGTATTTACATTCTGACTAGTAAGAATAATAATTCAAGACATCTTCAATTACATTTTGACGAGTCAAAATTCCTTTCAAGATATCTCAAGTGACATCACTGGATCTGTCATTTGACGGGAGACATATCTGTAATTACGATCTAAGATATCTTCAACACAATTATGACTAGTCAAAATTACAATTTTAGATATCTGAATTAAGAATGACGTGGAAGACCCCTTGTGGTGTCCAAACAGTTGCCTGCAGAATTTTATGTTTCCTGCACAAAATTGCCAGTAAATGCTACAAATTAGAAATGCGGAGGTAGCAAAACTTCATAAACTATAAGACTGCTTCTGATATCTGCAAAGAATTTCCTGTGTATTCATTTCCGACAAACCGAACGCACTTAAAAACAGCTTTGAAAAGCTAAAATTATCAAACCATTTTCAACATGAAAGTGGCGCATATTCAAACATCTTTTTTTGTTTTCTCTATTTTTCATTGTTTTATTAAACTTTTAAATTGCTACGCAAGTCAGGGACGTTTTGACTAGACAGAATACTAATTCAATATATCAATAATGTCATTCTGAGTAGTCAGAATGTCAATTTAAGATAGCTTGAAAAGCTGTGTAATTCAAGATATCTCAAATTCATTTAGAGATATCTTAAAAAGAATTTTGACAAGTCAAAATTACAATTCAAGATATCTTTAATTTAGTTTTGTCTAGTCATTATTTGCTTTTAAGATATCTATAATGTAGTTTCGACTAGTCAAAACTACGTATCTCCTATCCAAAAATACATTTAAGATATATTGAATTATGGAGTCATTAGAGATATCATTAATTACAATTATGACTAGTCAAAACCAAAATCGAGATATCTTGAATTTACTTTATGACTAGTCATAATTTAATTGTAGATATCTGAAATGTGTATTTCAGATAGTAATTAATTTTAGATATCTTGAATTGAAGTCTCCATACAAGTCAATGGTAAATATGACGTCATTTCGACTAGTCAGAATGTAATTAGAGATATCTCAAATAGTTATTTTGTCTAGTCGAAATATAATTAGAGATATCTTAAATCGCTAAAATGTCTAGTCACAAAACAATTTGAGATGTCTGGAATGTAAGGGCGGTAAAACCGAATTTATGTTAAAACGACTTGCCATATTTTCTGTACTGTAACGTTTAGAGTAAGGCGTCACCGAGGACAGCTAATCGGGGTCCTTTGGTTCTGTAACGTCAGGGATAGCATCAGCCACCAATGTCAAAAGAAGCTGGTTACCAGTAAACACTAAAACAACTCAATTCATAAAACCGGACAGTAATGAAAAGCGAACGTGAGCAAAAAAAAAAAAAAAATCACCAATCGAATGTAGTGCTTTAAAATATGGGGTATTTATGAAGCTGCTGAGGGCGACAGTGTGTGAACGTTGATCATGTCGGACGCAGCTATTGAGGAAGTTTCAGTTTTATCGTCCATTTACTGCAGAGACGGAGAGTTCCAAATTGTTCAACAGTCTGGTACGTTGGTTGTTCTTGCTCTGTCGGTATGGCAGGCTGTTTTAACATAAATTCGGTTTTGTCTGATTATCTCTAAATACATTCTAGATATCTAGTTATTTTGACTACATTTTGACTATCTGGAATAGGAATTTAAGATATCTGCATTAAAACTCTGAATGGAAAGAATAATAACTCAAAATTAAAGCTCCGCGGAGCCTCAAGCGGCCCTCGCAGCCAAGCGCCGCTCAAGCCTATAGCCACCGCGGATGTTCCAGCACCGCCACCCGCCGGCCACCGCCGACGCTCGCGCGCCGCCCTCCACGCGATCCGCTTTGATGCCTTCGGCAGCGTTCCCTGACGATGCACACAAAATCTGGAGCAGATCGG
>NW_006800539.1:125643-154383 GCF_000485575.1 Poecilia formosa
TAGCCCCATGTTCTCCACCAACATGCTATGCGCGAACGAAGAAGGGTGACCATCGACCGGCCACGCCCCGGCCCAGTCGCGGAAGGCTCTCCTCGCCGACGGGAGTCGGACTGTTTTGATATTCCCTGTAGTGCAGCTCCATCTAGTGGATGCATAACTTAACTCCAGCCTCTACTGCAGCGTCTATTCTATGCGCCTTATAATGCGGTGCGCCTTATATATGAAAAAGTTTTAAAATAGGCCATTCATTGAAGGTGCGCCTTATAATCCGGTGCGCCTTATAGTGCAGAAAATACGGTACCTTGAATTGAAGTCTCCATGCAACAATGGCAAATATGACGTCATTTTGACTAGTCAGAATGTAATTATTAGAGATAGAGAAATAGGTATTTTGTCTAGTTAGAGACAAATATAGTTGGAGATTTCTTAATTTAACTCTTGTCATAAACCAATTTGAAATATCTGGAACGTAAGGGCGATAAAACCAAAGTTATGTTAAAACGGCCTGCCATACTGTCGGTGGTTGCTTCGTTCAGGTTGACGTTGCTACTGCAAACTCGGGTGTGCCTTTCACGTCACACCCAAAAGGCAGAATCAGCACGAGCCATGAGTTGAAAGTGCTAATAACTTGAGAAGATTGTAGAAGAGGGAAAAATGTGGGTTGGCAAACGGCTATTTGCAAAAGAAGCTGACGATATAATTTTTAAATAATATTTGTTGAAATACAAGAAATGAAAATATTTATTTTGGAACACTATGTGCCCTACTAACAGAAGTGTAAATAATAGTTAATTACGTGTTCATTACATTTATGTAGGAGTCATACCAGCGTCTACAACATCTAGTGTGGTAGATTAAATGTAATGAAAAAAAGAGAAAGAAAAAAAAAACAGCTTATAAAAGGATTGTTCACATTTTTATCAAAAATGCTAACTTTTTTTTTTTTTCCAAAAATTCAAAGTAACTAAACAGTTTGGCGGTTGACAAAAAGCCAAACCGCCAACTTCCAGTTACCGCCAATGGGTGACTACTGTTCCAACATTATATTCTTTTAAAAATATTAAAATATCAACAAAAATTATATTCCATGATACCTTCCATAACCTTAAATCATTATCTGACTCAAAGATTGCATACTAATAGCATTTATTATAATGCTTATATGGGAGCATTATAATAAATGCTCCCACACAATCCATTGATTATTCTGGAGCATTATAATAAATGCTCCCATATGAGCATTTATTATAATCTAAAAGTATCTGCTGCTCCCGTTTGTCTACAATAATTGCAATAAATTGTTGCATGTATGTTAACTTTTGAGCTGTTTTCAATTGTTCATTTCATCTTCTCTCCACAGCTGTTATATTGAAAAGCAAAGCTGATGTTCTGTGTATTTTTTGTGTTGTATTTTTTGTTTCCTCTTTTACTCGGTTAAAAAGAGGCTTTTAATCTCAATGAATGTTTATTTTGATAAAATAAAGGTTAAATAAAAAAAATAGAATCCAAATCTGACAGCCTTGTCTTTTTGTAGCACAGGATGGGCTGGTGGTCCAGTTCAACTGCACTGGTGGGAGAGGCGGGAAGCTGAATGTGAGTGCAGTGTTCCATCTAGAACCCAGCTACCCTTCCTGTCCTCCTCATATTTCTATCTCCTCCACCGGCCTGTCTAAGATTCAGTGTCACAACATCAGGCAGAAGCTGATGGCTCGAGCTGCAGAACTTCCCCTAGAACCAATGCTGCTCCAGCTGGTGGAATACTTGCAGGTAAAGGCTCATAAAAATAAATAATATCTGAATGTTTTTAGCGATGGTGTCCAGATGTATTGTGGTCACAGCAGGAATGTGTGGAACAGACAGAGGACCAGACAGGAGAACAGGACGGGACAGGGGAAGAGAAAGACAACCAGCAGGAGTGGACTGCGGTTCTGCTGCTTGACCACATCAGATCTCAAAACCGATATATCAGACTCCTGGAGCGCTGGAGCCAGCAGCTGCAGCTCACCTGTAGACTTTTACTAGGACACAATCCATTGATTATTCTGCTGGGGGAAAGACCCAACATCAAGGTACATGTGTTTTTTTCCTGAATTGACTTTAAATGTAGACTGACCATGCCATATTATATTATTTATTCAACAAATTAAAGATAAACTGAGAAACAGGGGGAAAAATTAAACTTATGCTTTGAATTTCTGAAGGAATTCTAGATCATTTGAGTAGCCAGGTGCTGACATTCAGCATTTTGAAGTGTGAGATCCTTTCTAAAAGAGCCAAAGTGTTGAGAGATTGCAGATCTGGAGCTGTGTGAGCAGTAAGGACTACTTACTGCTCACACAGTAACAATTGTTTTCTAACAACTGTTATTAGAAAAGGTAGTAAATAATTTAGGGAAACCTGGGTGGAAAAAAAACAAAACATAAAGTTATTAGCCGGGTACTGAGCTGAGTCAGCCGGTTAAATAATGTGGTTCATGTTGGTACTGTTGTGGGGAGAAAAAAAACAAGTATGGCTTCTTTAGAATAGCTGAGAGAGAAATAAAATTTGGGAGAAGTCCCAAAGAAATATTTGTAAAGTTTCATCTGAACAAAGAAAAAGTGTCTCAAACAATGTCCTTCAAAGAATACATACAAAAGTAGAGATGTCTATGACAGCACCATGTTTGAAGAAGATCATGTCAAGGAAGGCAGTGAAGTGCTGAACTACAGAATCTGAGAACTGGAAGTTTTTAATATATTAAATGATCTTAAAAACTAATCTGCAGATGAGGCAGAAAAAAAAATATTTTTGTACTCGTTTAAAGGTGACATCTTTTCCCCCATGTCAGTATCCACTCTGACTGTAAAAACTTTTCTTCAGGAGTTTTGTCACCGTTTAAGGACTGTTAAGGTAGATGTGGACTCTTCAGGTAAGAAATGCAAAGAGAGGATGATGAAAGTTCTTGCAGAGACCCCATATTCCTCCCTCTGTCAACATAGGTATGCATCATAAACCTGCAACAGAGAAATTCAGACATTTTGGGACTCTGTGTTGGATGTCTCAGTAATATTTACACTTCTCTCATGGCCTTCCTTTCTCTCAGCCTCCAGGGATTTGTAGTGAAGGACTACAAGTCACTATCAGAGCTGACTGCTGTCTTTGAGGAGCTGAACCTGGCTGAGCTTTACCAACAGATGCTGCCTACATTAAGCGGCTAGGAGAAGAACTGTCATATCTGCTCCTTATGTCTGTTTATATTGGATTCATAGACCTACATCTAATATTTGCTTTGTATTTAAGCTGTTCATTTTGTATCAATAAATTTGTATTGCTTTAAACTTCTGTCCTACCTTTTGTCCTGCTTATGTGGTCTCTGTTACATTCAAAGACATTATCATTAAATTGGAATTAGAACATCCCTGCTCTTCAAACCTCTATCATTTTGAATGTGTTCTGTCTGACACTGTAGAAGTCAGAATTGTTGTCTGAGTGTTATTGAAACGCCCAGTAGATTTACCTTCACAAGTGGAGTTTTATATAATTATAAAAAAGTTCATTAGAAATAGCCTTGAGCTCATTTCAAATGCAATGGACATGAAAAGAAAGGACTGGTCCTTGGTGGGTTACAAGTCTGGGTTTGGTGATTGCCAAGAGAATGGTACTTGTCTGACTGCATTGTGCCAAGTGTAACGTTTAGTGGAGGGAGGATTATGGTGTGTGGTTGTTTTTCAGGAGCTGGGCTTGGCCCATTAGTTCCAGTGAAAGGAACTCTGAACGCTTCAGCATACCAAGACATTTTGGACAATTCCATGCTCCCAACTTTGTGGGAACAGTTTGGAGCTGACCCCTTCCTCTTCCAACATGACTGTGCACCACAGCACAAAGCAAAGTCCATAAAGTCATGGATGGAGAGTCTGGTGTGAATTAACTTGACTGCCTGCACAGAGTCATGACCTCAACCCAATAGAACACATTTGGGATGAATTACAGTGGAGACTAAGAGTCAGGCCTTCTCGTCCAACATCAGTATGTGACCTCACAAATGTACTTCTGGAAGAATGGTCAAAAATCCCCATAGACTCCTAAACCTTATTCACAACCTTCCCAGAAGAGTCGAAGCTGTTCTAGATGGAACGGGTGAACCAACGTCATATTGAACCACATGGATTAGAATGAGATGTCACTTAAACTCATATGTGAGTCAAGACAGGTGAGCAAATACTTTTGGCAATGTAGTGTATCTGTCCCATACATATTATATCTTAAGGTACCCATATTATTAAGATCTAGTGTGAAAACTGCTGTTGGTGAACCATGTTCACTGTGTGAAAAGGTTATACTCCTGAACTCAGCTGTATGTCTCTGTCCTATTTCATATGAACTTTCTGTTCAGGTAAAACCAGTAGTGCCAAAAAAATCTTTTTTTTTTTTCTTTTTTTTTACAAGAGTTCTGTCATATTTCATGTATTCTTTTTGTCTTATTTTGCTTGAATTGTTTTATTTTCCTTTCATGTCTATTTTTTTTTTTTTCAAAACTTTCTTGTTAAAGCTGTTTTTATATTGTTACACTGCTGGTGGAAATTTCATTTCCCAGTTGAAATGTCCTTAGGGATTAATTGAGTTCTATCTAACCTAATCTAAGTTGTTCCACCCAGGAATGGTTAGGGGAAGTCGAGCCAGTGGTGGAGTCATTTTATGTGTCTGGTGTTACTGCAACTTGTCAGCACTAGAGGGAGTAGTAATACTATTTGTCACTGTCTCCAGCTCCATCTAATCGTGGTTCAGTTGTATGAGGGGGAAACAGAAAACAGTTTTTGAACTGTTTATCAAGGTGAATGCACCTGTATCATCATATACAAGATCAATTTGACCTTCACTTATATATACATATATTTATATATATATTATTTCAGCTGACTGGAGTTGAAGAGAAGTGAACAGAAAACCACAGAAGTGCAGCGGGGGAGCAGAAAAACTGCAAGAAAAAAGACTAACTGGCCTCTAAGTGGATAACAACAAAATATGCCAAAATAGCCCACATGTTTGCCATCATAAGTCCAACTGTGACACCTGAACTGCCTGGAGCTTAACCCACTCAAGACTGGGGAGATAATGGTGTACTTCTGGAGAAAACCCCAGAGGATAGAGAAGAATGGTCCTTTACCACCCTCAACAATACTGTGAGGATTCTTTAAGGGTCCTTAGAACCTGCCACAGGAGCTGCTGCATCTTCTGCACAGCCATCTTTCAGTCAGTCCGGTGTTTGTCCATCACTGTGTGGTTTGACTCATCCACAGAACAGGACAGGTCACCAGGGCTGAGCTTCCCTCCACCCAGGACTTGTTCAGGTCAAGGATCAGGAAATGTGCACCTATTATCTTTGCAGACCCCACACATCCTGGACCCTATAGGACCTGCCAGGCAGAACAGACCAAACTAAGCAGGCAGACAGTATTAATAACAAGGAAAACTCCTAGTTTAATCTGCCCGTGGATTTTGAAATTAATAACTGCACTGCTGATCTTTTTCTTGGGACTGTGTGTCACTGTAAGAATAGAAATAAAAACTATTATGCTATTATAGGGAAATACCTGTAAATAAAATGAACATTTCAAATATTTGAAAAACTAAGAGGTTTTATGCACAGAAAAGAATTAATGCATCCAACAAAATATTTTCATATTTTGTTGGATAAGACAACAACAATAAGACTATTTCTGTAATATACCTCTTTACTCACAGTTTCTACAAGTGAGTAAAGAGGTTCCTTTTAATCCAGATACAGCAGCTCAGAGGAGGAAGTGAGTGCTCCACCTTTAGAGATCATGTTGCTTCTCTGTTGAATAATGTCGCCTACATACAGCGAACCAGAGGGACTGAAATAATACATAGTGCTGTCTCTGAGTGGTACTAGATTTCTGCCACTTGTCAGAACAGGTTTTTTTTTGTTCTAAAGTGATAAAGAACAGCTTTGCTGTTATACTAATGTACAGTAAATGTGCTAGGTAGGTTGAATTGTTGAGTTATGCAAGGCTTTCAGCTCTCTATAATGGTACAATACTCAGGAATGTTGTGTAACAGATTTGTTCCCCCCGCCTTTCAATGTGGACCCATAGATACTTTCACTGTCACTGGTCCATTTGCATCCATGCACTTTAACTTTCCCTTGCAGTATTGCAGTTATTAATTCACCTCTTCAGTAAAGAGAGTTGGTGAGAGATTTTGTCTCTTTTTTTCAGACTTTTTGATTATATTAAGCGTGCTATTTTTCACCAGTTCAAATTTGAAACTGGGAATTCTGTTTTAGCCTTTGCATGTTTTTTGCCTAATAAAAAGAATCCAACCCTTACACAATGGATATTCTAGTTCTGGAACATAAAATAAACAACAAAGTCATGTTTTGATGCTGCTTAAGTTAGTTGTGTGTGAGCAATAAAATGATTTTACATCTGCCTTACCTGGGCTGCTGGTGAAGCTCAGAAGGTGTCAGTCATATTGAACATCACAACCTCGTCTTGTTCTTGTCAGTCAGGAAAGCTGTAAAAATGTCCTGAACTGCCCTGTTCCCTGGTTTATAATTTAATCTTCAATTATAGAAACAAAAAAATATATTTTTGATTTTTTAAGGGTAAAAAAACATTCTATGAACAACAGTGCAAATTTCAAAGTGATGTTAAAAAATAAAACCTATGGGGTTTTATTAATAGTGTAACAGCAGGGCGGTGTCTGTTTATCCGGGGTTTCAATCAGTTGTAGTTTTTCCCTTTCTCTTTGCTTGTTTTCTAATTGCTGTCAATATTAGCATCTAATGCCACAAAATAATATGTTTATCATTATTGTTATAATCTGTTGATTTCAAATAGACAGGAAAATGTATTTGTTTACCAGCATTTTGTTAGTACAATATCTAGAAGCAGGACATGGACATTGAAATGTTTCTTTTCACCTGAAGTTCTATTGAAACTTTAGGGTCAATTTTTCTTGAAATAGCCAAATAAATGAGACTTGACTGCTGACTGGCTGTTGTTTGGTGTCCTAAGGCATCATGCTGCTGCTTTTCTAGTTTCTAGTTGTTTAACCAAATGATTAGTTGACCAAATGATTGTGGAAAAGTTTAACAGAAACATAAGTCATATGAAACTATTAATAAGAGGAGCGCTTTTAATTTTGTCAAACAGTATGTTTTAAATGTGTGTGTTTGAGTGTTTGACGTGTGTGAATGCATGCCTGTCAGCATGTGGGTAGTGGTGTGTTTGATTTTAGGATCTTATGAATAAAAAAATAAAGTGAGTCCTCCAAACATATGGCTCTTTATTTAACTGCAAACAAATATTATGACAATAAATCAAAAGAAATATCTATTAACAATGAACAGTTGTTGCTCTCTCATTTTTTAAACAAATCAATGTAAAGAAAAGAATGGCTTCTCAATCTAACCTGTTGAATTTAAATACAAAATACAAACATTTGTGATACAGAGCAAAACTGCTGAACTACCAGAACAACACACGTTCTTGTTTTTTGTTCAAAAAGGAACAGTCATGAAATGTTCCTATTTAATACGGTAAATGTTTGACTTCCTTGAGAGAGTTTACTCCATTCAGAGAATATACAGTTCAATAACAATTTTGTTCAACAGTTCTGTTATTTATAGAGTAAGTGGGGTCAATAATGACTGCTATTTTCCCCGTATTTATTATCAGTGTTTGACTCATTCACAGTACATGCTTCCAGGCTCCAGACCAGCGCCTGGCTGTGGGTTTTACACTCAGTCATCTTCCTCCGAAACACAAACAACATGAGAGCAACAGCTCTGCTAACAACAGCCCCGAGATCACATTTCTTTACAAGCAAGCCACAGAAACTGAGAAGGTTTTTAAGTCTTCAGCAATTTTTCTAGATTTTTTTTTTCTCTCAATTTTATTGTTCCACAGTCACACTTTACCGCTGTTCATCATAAAGTAAATAAACTTTTGCATTTCCTCAGGCCCTTAGTGACCTTGCTAAGCCCCTTTAATGCTGCATATCCCTTAGAAAACAGAAACGGGATGTTGCACACATCTGAGAAGGGAAGAGAATCTTTGGTCAATATTGGCAGCATAAAACAGAACTGGAAAGATCAATCAGAGAATAGTAAATATGTTCACACTCACAACACTACAACTTTTAAATAATGGTGCTTACTGAAGTAATTTTCTGATAAATTAAGCGCCATAAATAAATCCATAATATTCAGCTTCAGCTTCCTGATTCCGCCATCACAGGGAGAACAAAAGGGAAAATGTTTCTGTGGTCTGAACTGGAACATCAGGGTTAAAGAAAACAGAACAAGATCAGTTCCACTTTACAACAGGACGACATACATTAATGTAGACGATTCTTTACACACACACTGATTGTACTTTAATGAGTAAACACTGACAGGAATGTCGTTTCGTTTTACACAACACATGAATTTCTAACTGTATATTCGTTTTGCTTGATTTTTCCTTTTTTCCAAACATACAGTATTTTGGTGGATTGTGATCATATTTAAAAAGTGCTATTTAGTAAGTCTTCACTCTGCTCCCTCTCCCCCCAACATGTGCTTGCTGCCATTTGAACCCAGATCTTTATTCGTGTTCGGCGGTGGCCCCTGAGGTAACACAAAGGTTCTTGTGCAGGTTTGGGTTCTGACTGTGTCTGTTTCTGCTCCGTACAGAGGAGAAGGACGTGTCGCATCCTGGGACCTTACACTTGTGAAGCAGTCGCAGATGGACTGTCTTGTAATGAGCGCGGAATGTTCCTTTGTTGCTGTACACCTTTTGGCAGACATGGCATGTGATGGGAGACCCCCCCCCTTGATGTCTGGTTTGCCCGCTCCTGCTACAGCCTGTGTTCCTGTGTCTCCCCACTGCCCCCTCCTCACCCTCTGGCCTCCTCACACCCAGCCCATCACAGCTTTCATCACTGTCCTCTATGGGGAGGACCTCCTCATCCTCTTCCCCTGCCTCTTCATCGCTCTCAGCTTCATCTGAGTCCCAGGAAGACTGAGCGCTGCTGCTGCCACAAGGTAGGACAGAGGTTGAGGTGCTCAGGTCAAGGATCGTCCCATCATTCCCATTTCCACCTCCGTCTGCTTCTCCTAATCCCTCCAACTCTTGTAGGGGGGATGTCTCAGCACTTCTAAGTGCAGCAGGTGCCTTGCTCATAGGAAACACCAGTCCCATGTGGTTGTGTCCTCGGAAGATGACTGAGGTCTGACTGGTTGGGTCTCGGTGCAGCGCGTCTTTGTCCTGCTGGTTTTGACCGGGCTCCAGGCCTTCAGAGTCTCTGTCTCTCCAGTGTGATGGGGAGTAGGGGGAGGCAGCTGTGCTGGGGGAGTCTTTGGTCAGCAGCTTATGATGTAGGTTCAGATTCGCACTGTGTCTGTAGAAGAAGAAATAAACGTCTTTATGGTGTTTCTGTATCAGCTGGAGAATATTTCCTTACTAAACCCTGTGCAGATGAAGCAGAACTGTAGTTCTTTAGTTTAGTTCTTTTCCCTGCAGTGATGGGTGAGAGGCAGGATACACCCTGGACTTATCACATTTTATTGTTGTAGATTAATAACTGTTTCACATATTATATAAGTATGACATAGTTAAACTGACCACCAGATGAAAAAACAACAACAATTCAAGATATGTAAATATCAATATGGCATAATATTTTTCTTTTATTTGCACATCTATAGTCATATTCAATATACTAGAATATGTATTCTAATGGGTTCTGCACAATGGTGCAGTTGGTAGCACTGCTGCCTTGTAGGAAGAAGGTCCTGGGTTCATTTCCCAGCGTGGGGTCTTTATGGATGGAGTTTGCATGTTCTCCTTGAGCATGTGTGGATTCTCTGTGAGTACTCCAGCTTCCTCCCACAGTCCAAAACATGACTGTCATATTAACTGGCCTACCTAAATTCTCTTTAGACGTGTGTGTGCATGATTGTTTGTCTTGTCTGTCTCTGTGTTGCCCTGTGATGGACGGGTGACCTGTCCTTCAACCTCTGGAGATAGGCACCAGCTCCCCTCGTGACCCCTCTGGGGATAATCATGTAAGATAATGGATGGATGGATGGATGGATGGATGGATGGATGGATGGATGGATGGATGGATGGATGTGTTCTAATGAGGCTTGTCTGTCAGATTAAGTGTACTTTTTAAAATAACTTTTTAGCAGATATTAGACATACATTTTCTTAAGCCCACATAAGTTTTAAAAATGTTTTTTATTGGTCTGATGTATTACTCTAATCTTAATGTGGTGTTTTACTAGGCTGAAAGCAGAAAACAAATATAGATCCATATGTGAGAAATTAATATTTATTATTTTTTTCTATTGTTTATTTAATGAATTGAGTGACTGAAATAAATGAACTTTTCGGTCATTTTCTGGTTTACTGAAAATGAAACCAGAAAATGATTTAATTTTCAGTAAAATGAAATCATTTTACTGCAAATCATTGCAGACCTGGGGTTACGGTTAGGGTCAGGACCTCCAAGTACATCCAGTCATGTGCAAGGCAATATTTTCAGAGTGTAGAGTTTTCTTAGGCCCCTTCAGATTGCACTGTCAATCCACAATTGACTCGTTCTTTATGGCTCCTAAGCAGGTAAAGGTGTTAATACAAAACAGTAGGTGGGGTGAAGCTAACCCGCCACAGTTACCCCTCTAATGAAGTTTGGAGCATAATATCAGTCTTAATGTCCAGGAGAGGAGCTGCCTCTTCTTCATGTTCTTAGTGAACATGAGGAAATAATTGTGTTTTGTGGAACATTTGGTCAGTCATTTCTTTGAAATATGTGTGTGTCCCCTTTGGTGTGCCTCTGTGCTTTATTGTTCTTGTGCAATGAGGACAGGTTGCTTATGCTGTGACATCACTTTCTATATACAATTGTATTTTTCAATGATCAGCTAATCATCATCACAGCTGATGACTAGCTTTACGTATCAGAAACTAGAATTTGCTGTTTTAAGTTTAACTGTTCAGCTGCCTCTTCCTGAGATTAGCTAATCTTTAGTAAAGATACATATGTTGTATAAAATGAACTTTTGTCATTATTATGTAATTTTGAAAATATTTCTGCGGCACTTAACCTTTTCACCTACTGTTGGGAATTGGAAGGAAACTGTAGACCACAGAGCCAAACAATATAATGTCATGCAATACATTAAAAATACACAAATCCTATGCCTACCAGCAAGAAATACTGTGTTTTGAACACAAGAACATGGAAAAAACTAAACGAGGATCCCAAAACTGAACCCATTTGAATTCTTTTGTTAGAAGGCTAAGAAAAACATACAGCTACTTTACCTGTCTCGGCTTCTTCGGGACGGGAAGGCAGCATTGCAGCCATCCACTGTGCACATGTGCATCTCCTTCAAGTGGATGTTTTGGTAGTGGATCTTGACACTATATGGGTTTTTAAAGGTCTTACTGCAGATCTCACAGTGGTGTGGAAGGTTAGCATCAGGTTCCAGGTGAGACAGTCCTGAGATCCCATAATCTTCTTCACATCTATCAAGCCCTTCCTTTTCATCCAACAGGAGACCACCGCCATTGGTCAGCCTGTGCCCAGATTCATCCCATTTATGCTCTGGGATCTTGACGGCTACATGCAATGAATCTGAATGTTCCATGTCAGTTCTATCTTCAGTGCAAGTGGATTCCTTACCAGCTGAGATTTTGTAGCTAGCCATGGGCCTCTTTTCCAATGGGGATGGTGAAACAGTGATAACGCTCGCTTCTTTTTGCCCAGGACTGTCATGTTCATCATTCCTTTCAATTGAGTTTCCAGCAAAGGTTTGGTCTATCAGATGCTTGCTACCATCCCTTTCCTTTTCTTTATCCATGTAATCTTCTCTTGCCTCTTCAGATTTTTCATTGCAAATATGCTCTCCTTCATGGTTACCCTCAAAGTCATCCTTTTCCCTACATCTCAGAGGAACCTCCTCATCAGAGAGGCTTCCTTTATCCATCTCCTCATCCTGCTCTATTACCTCCTTCTCTATTTTTATTGGCATACTTGACTTCCGTGATTTTTTCTTTGGTATAGGATCTGTCATACAAGGTTCCGGTACTGTGATGGGTTTGACAGTTACAGAAGACGATAAAATTGGAAGAGAAGGTAGTGTCCCTGGGGTGTTAGCAAGTTCTGCTGGGGTTACCAGGCTTCGGTAAAAAGGCAAGACTGGCTGCACTGTTTTCAAGTTAGGGAAAAGGATGCCAGTTTGGCCCATGCTGGAGAAAGAACTACTGTGGAGCTTAGGAGCAGTGTCCACATGGCTCACCATGTAGCTGGGAGCAGACTTATGGCTTTCCGAGGAAGAGATGGAAATTGTATTGCTATATTCAGCTCTCTTTTCTCCTTGTGAACTTTCATCAGCAGACAAGCTTCCTCGTAAATCTTTGTCTCTGTTGTTCCGATTCATGGGCATGTGTAGCCGGGGGTTTGGGTTAGCGCTGTGCCGATTGCGACTGCGCAGCGAGCTGAAGACCATGTTGCAGCCCTCAATGGTACACTTGTGTTTAATCTTCAGATGAACTGCATTGTAATGAATTTTCAGAGTGCCTTTGTCATAAAATGTTTTCTCACAAGCATTGCAAAACACACGCCCTTTTTTCAGAGAGCCTCCACCCCCCGATGTCCCTCCAGTGCCGCTTCCATTCCTGTCCAGAGAGCGCAGCTTCCCCTCAGGAGACATCTGTGGGACATCAGAGGTCATAGATGGCGTGCATGGCGTGGATGAGCCATCTGAGTAGTTGTCACTGGTGGAGAAGTCTTCTGCTTCCGTCTTTGCTGTTGTGGAGTGTGTGTCCATTGTTCTTTCACCGGTTTGGTCCAAATCAGAAGCATATGAGATGGAGCTTGAACCTAGCAGGCTGCTCTCTGAAGGATGTGAGAGATGGAGGGGGTTGTCCCTGCCAATACTGTCTCTCACTTCATCTTTTCTCTGAAGCTGCTGCTCAACTGAAGCACCACATGGCTGCTGCTGGTGCTGTTGATGCTGTTGGTGCTGCTGGTGCTGATGTTGCATTGCCCCTGGTGGTGAGCCTAAGAAAGGTGCAGGCACAGAGCCTAACAGCTGGAATGGAAGCATGAAGGCCATGCTATTGATGAAGTTCTCAAAGTGGTGCATGCTGTTGCCACTAATCTTTTCAACTTTAGTTGCGGAGAGACTGGGAGTGGAGCGAGGAGTGTTCCGCTCAATGAAGGTGCGAATGTCTGAGTTTGTGCGGGTGCTGGGAACCAAGACCGCCTGCCCCTCCTTGTCCTGTAAAGACATAAGCTCCACTATAGACTTGGTTTCACCAAAACGCAGAAACTGCTGCAGAGTAGCAATCTCCTCCTCAAAGGTCATGATGGCCCACCGGTCCAACACTTTACCAGCAACATCCTGCAGACAGAGCAGAAAAACGAGGTACAGGAAATGTGAGGATGTTATCATGACATAGATTGAATGAGAAAGTAAAAGGGGAGAGGGCAATTTCATCAGCAGCATTAAAACTGTATGTTGAGTTGCTCATACATATTCACAGAGCAGCTTGTATGACACACCTTATAAAACAGATTGGCAGCAAGGCTGAAAGGAAGGAATCAGAACAAGTGTGAATAGAAGTAAGTGGTGCACAACCCTGAGAGCCCTCATCACACAGCCTGCTTCATGTTCGTTGTCTTCATTTAGTTCTTCATATTTACCTGCTCTGAATCTGCAAGAAGTGCAAACCACCTCACTGGCACATACACTCTCCAAAGTCCATGCAAAACTAAAACTGTGCATACCATGTCTCACACACATTCTACTGCATGGAGTGTCAGACACAGTCTCAGTGATCTAGCAGGTCAGGCCAGCATTAATCACATGTGACTCTGAGAGGCTTTGATAGTGAAGAGCAGCTTCATGCTGTAACCAGGATTAATATTTTATCACACAGCATTCGTTGGGTGTCTGTCGAGGATTCGGACTCTACATTTGCTATTAAATAAGCGAACATAAATGAAATGCAGCCCAGCTTGAATTCTTGATGATGCACAAATTGAAGTGAGATCTTGTGCTGTCACAGAGCCTGCAGGCTGGCTCTTGGTTGGCTTGGCATCAGCTTCACTCAAATTCTGGAGCAAAAGACATAATATTTACAAATCTATTTACTCAGTATGGAGACTTGTCTGAAGTGAGGGTAGCATAGCAATAAACAGGCAGTGCCATATTTCAGAGGTCGAGGGAGTTGTTGCAACCAGTGGCTACATTTCATCTCCAAAGGCTTTCCACCTCCCCCGCCTCCCATCTCTGTTTATCAGGAAGATTTCAGTCTCATGTGCTGCCTGGCCTCATGCTGCTCATTGATGCTTCTCAGGTGTCAGACAAACCATATTATCTATCCAGTCCATCTGGAAATTATTTGTACTTTAAGCAGAAAATGTATTTTCTTAATTTCTCCCTCATTAAATACTCTAAACTGCATGAACTGCATGAGTGTTATAGTTTTTCCTAGGTGAACTTAAACTTTGCTCCACCAGACTACACCAAAGAAGAAATAAAGAAAAACAATGTTCTTATAATGATAATTTGGCCATTTAAGAAATTTTTAGCTTTGAAAGGAGACCTGCAGACTAGTTTTTGGAAATGTGGATGACACAATACATAAGCCAAATTTCTTGTGCATTATTTATTAATGTACTATTTATATTTTTTATTGGAGCTGAAATAATTCTCAACTAATTTAGTAATCGATCAAAAGTTAACTGGAGGATAAAGACAAAATTTTCTACAATCTGAAATGATACTGACCAGATCAGTGTATAACTGATATCACTGTAATAACATTAAGTCAAGCAGGAAGATTTGAGCTTTTCATGTTGATGTCAAAAGGATTTTAGCTGCAGATGCTTCCTTTGCAAAAAATGATCAAATCTTCACTAAAAGAATGCTGTCGTTTTGTTTTAAGCTATAAAAATATATATCTTCTCATTTAGAAAAATGATGGAAATGTTTCTTTATTTGCATCTTAATAGAATAGAAGATACTTTACTGATCCCCAAGGGGAAATTACATATTAGTTGACAAGGTACTCCATCCAAGGTGTTAAATATTAATAATACAAATATGAACATACAAGAGAAAGTTTATAAAAAGATAAATATACCTAAGAGTGATGTAAGTAATTCAATAAATAAATGACAAGAATGCACATGCAAATATGTTAATCTATAAATAAATATTTCTAATATTGTATGAAGAAGTGGTTAAATGAAAAATCTGCAGAATGTCATTTTTTAAAATCTGATTAATCATCAGAGTAATTGATTACTAAAATCATTGGTGCAGCCCTAGATTTTATATTATCATATGTTTTTAGAATCACAACATACATAAACCCAAACAGATCACTTAAGGTTTTCTAGTTGTACCAAATGTCACAAAAACACATTGTTCTGTTGTCAAGTTAAATATAGTAAATTGTACATGAAAACCAGCTGAAGACAAGATTTTTAAAGGAACAAATAGCAGCAATCAGAGCAAACCTCAGTGGGAACATGACATCAGTCTGTCTGAATTCATCTGAGAATAAGCCATTCATTTATTCCCAATGGTGTCATTTTGACTGATTTTTCATCTCAACTGAAAAATATCTCAGAGCCTCTCCATCTCCACACAGGCATCCCGGTCTGCAGACCCTCCAGAGACAACCTGAGGCCGAGAGCTCCTCCCATCCTTTCTGGTTGCTAACCTGAATATGGCTAACACCTCCAGGACTGCAAAATTTTAACAACACATATCTGTTTCTGGTTCAACAGTCTTGAGAATGGAACGCAATAATTATCCAACATTTTCAGTTTTCTAAAAGTCTCTCTTCACCAGCGGCCTGGTCTGCTACGGACATCAAAAGATTTAAAAGAAAAAAAAAAGAAAAAGAAAATGCGCTCCATCAAATACACAGCATTATATTACAGTTATATTACAGTTAGTAGCCACTCATTTAATAACTCGGGATGATTAATTAATTGATTTTTCAGGGGAAAACTCAATTAAACTGAAAACATGTACAAGCTTTGTGAGCTTGGAGAACGTGGAACAGGAAGCACTGAATCTCTTCTCTTGTTTGGTGGCAGCGAATGTAGAAATGTTTACACAGATTATTGCTCAGGGTCATTTCAAATGAACTGAATTGACTATAAGAATGTGAATACGAACTCTGGCTCCTGCTTCTCATCTTATATCTCGTTGTTACTGTGCTCCTGTTAATGAGACGCTGTGTGAGTTACGTAGCGTCTCACTGCTGTGTTCAGCCCAGTTTTAACCAGTTCAAATTATTTTAATGGAGAGGAAACCAAATGTAATCCACACCAATTAAAGGCTGTGAAAAATTAATTTTCAACATATTAACAGTCGCAGCTAAAATCCATCTGACCTCTTTAAAACTGAAACATTATTGGACGGACAGACTGAATGAATCAAGTTCCAGATTCCATGAAGGGGTTGTCTCACCTGGAGCACATATCCTCTGATGTAGTCCTGCAGTGTCCAGTCCAATGCGTTGAGGATCTGGATGACCTCCTCCTGTTTGAGGACAGAGAAAAGGCGGTCCAGGAGGATTTTGAGCCGGATTGGGATGGCTTGGGTGCCATACAGCATCAAGCTGCAGATATCAAACACTACGTTGGAATGCACAATCTCCACCTGGCTGCTCTGGAACATATGGTGCACCTTCAGCTTGCTCAAGGCTGGAAAAAATGGACCAGATTTTATTAGATTAGACTGGATGAAATAGTTCTGCAATAAATACTATCATCAAATAAAAGTAAAGAGAGACAGAGAGTACATTTTAAGTCTGGAGGCTGGAAATCATACCAAAACATAAACAGTCAAAGAAAAAATAAATTAACTGAAATAGAGGGACGGACTAAAGGTACACATTAAATTTCTACTTTGCTACTGAATAACTAAGGATGTTTGTTGCATAATTTCCGAACCCCAGTGAAAGACAAACATTGCTAACATGACAACATTAAAGAAATGATAATACAGTTTGTTAACATGAAAAACTGCATGTTTAAAAGCTGCAGTTTTTAAATTTAGTGATTTGCATCTCTGTACAAATGAACAAAGCTCCAACATCCTCTACAGTCTACTGTGTGAAACAAGACCGGGGAACTGGAACTGATTTTCCCGTTTTTTTAGTAATGATTTTTTTGTGATTATGTTAACAAAAACACACAATTTCATTATAAAATTGTGATTTTTATTTTCTTTTACAGTAATATATATATTTGATAAAGTATGTAGAAATCATTCTTTATATGGACAAAAAGCAAAAAGAAAACAGAAATCGCTCTGGACAAAACAAAGTGTAGAACAAGGGGCTGGTTTTTACCAGGGTTAGAAGGTCTTAATTGTCTGAAAGTAACAACCACTTCTAAATGGACTTTATTTAATTGTGTCCACAAAATTAAAGAATTTTACACCAGCATGAAAACATTTTGTTGTTGCTGTTTATTGTTGATTTGAATGGCAGATCAGGTCGTCTCCTGCTTTTAGTCGTTTTGACTTCATGTGATTCTGAACAGCACCAAACAGGTTCAGGAAAAAAAGACAAGGAATGACAGAACTGTACTTAGACTGCTGGTCATTTTATTTATTTATATTTTATGCACTAAATCAAACTATAACTGATCCCTCATAACAAACTCATCTAACTGATGACATCATCACATCCTGTTTATGACAGTCCAGAAATACTACAGAAGTCCATCTAACATTTAGGTTGATTGAAAGCTGATACTTGGATGCTCTCATCAAGATAAAAGATCTTAGTAGAAAAATAATCCATCCATGTCCATCATGTCTCTCTGTACACTGCTCTGCTCTGAGCTCACTGTAAATGCTAAACAACACATCTCATCCATTCTCATCAACAACCCAGATAGATTTTTTAATTTTTTCATAATATTTTTATATTCAGGCTGTTTGAACCTTAAACTTATTAATTTAATAATCCTTTATGGTTGGTGAGTTCTGTAGAGTAATTTTTAAAAAGTACAGCAACATTCATATGGTTCTATCCAGCATCTAATGAGATTACTTCACATAATATTAGCACAGTATAAGTTTGGGTTGTTACATGTTACACATAAAATCCCACAAATACTTCTCATAAGCCCAAAAATGATCAGTTCTGATGTAGTGGAAACTGTGGCTGAACAGTCAAAACAACAAAAGATACTTTAAAAAGAAAAATGCATGAACAGAAACAAACCCAAGCTTCTACCAACGTTTACTGTCACTTTTGTTTACTTTCCAATTCTTGCTCAGTCATTAACTACATTATCTACAGTTCTACATCAGCATTACATTAAATGTTATATTGTCTTCTCAAAAAGTTTCTCCTTTCATTCATGTTGGGTTTATGGTGAATGTTTGTACCTGCTGATGTGTTAAGTAAGTCATTCAAGCTGATGGCATGAGTGAAAAATCAAACAGTGCCATTCATCTGCCACTTTAAAAGAAGAATAGATCTGAAAATTAAACCAAACTCTATAAATTAGAAGTATATTGAATGTGTTCTGGTGGGAGAACTCGCTCCAGCTCTTACCATGTGCTACCCAGCCATGCTTGCAGTTATCACACTGCCTCCTCTTCAGCTTCCCAGGCTTAAAGCTGTCACAGTTACAGTTTACCAAGGTGCAGCAGATTGCCTGTAAATTATAACAAGGACAACAACTTAAAAAGGGTGATATACAAAATCAGTACGTTACTTCTGTCTAAAAACTTCATTATTGCTTTTATGTTGGTATTTTCATTGATTTAAAATGAGTCCAGAAGGCACACAAATAAAGATGGAGGAATAAAACATGACAGTGGTCCTTTCCTGCTTTTCCTATGAAATGTGCGTGTGTGCGACAGTAGCGGTTCTCACTCCATCTACAAAGTGATATGTAAGTGACAGATTGCCAAAGAACATAAATGCTTCAGGTCATTTGGTTTCCTGTTTGGGTCACTCATTTCTTAGTTTTCTGAGAAGAAGACTTGTTTCAGGATCACTGCAGGACCTGCCGTCTCTGCAGCAACAAGCAGACACCAGACCCCTGGATATGCAAACATACATGCAGAGCATTCTGACTTTCAACCTTTCTACCAACCTGTTTTATGGTTAATGCTGAAATTTCAGGAAGTTATTTCAGACAAGCTATGCAGACAGAACTGAAACAAACGGAAATAAAAGTGATGTATGTGCATAACAACAATGAGGCCATTGTGTAGCTGGACCAATGCAAACAACTTTTCCAGAATTGAATTCTAATAAAATAATAATAAAAATAAAACATGTTTCATTTTTTGCATTAAAAAAATATTCCAGACCAGGAACAGCGATAGAATCATCATATTTGCGATCAAAGCTGCTTATCTTAGTGGTTCATGCTGCAAACCTTGGGATGGCTGTACTCCAGCACCTCTCTCCCTCTGCATCTATAATAGATGATCAGTTGAGTTTAGTATACATGAGCAGAATGCTTAGCTCCTTGCTGGATCTCTCTTGCCAGGCAGAGAAGGAGTAAAGTGTGGGTGATGGGTAGCGAGCCGCCCCCTCCTCATTTAGTCAGTCACTTGGTTGTGTGATTGAAGACGGGCTTGCTTTGTAATCTGGAAGCACATGATTTCACCTTGCACCAACCTCTCATCATTAGTGCGAATAAAACTGACCAGGGATGAAGTTGGTGGCAGCTGCCTGGCCTTGATACACCACCAGTAACCTTCGGTCGTCAGATGTCTGCTGGCGTTGCTGTTTTCACCATCACTTTCTGCATCAGGCCTGGAAAGCCGAGGTTCCTCAGCCCAACTGCTGAGGTGTAAAAACACCTTTTCTCATCTCACAGAGCCTTAATCCCATCATTACAGAGTGTCCAGACCTAACACAGCCCAATTAGACTAATCCTGTCCCTCTGTGGCTGCACACACACATCTCAATCAGGTGCTCTGCACTCTCACACGCACCCACATGCACACACGCACACACACACACGCACACACACACACACACACACACAAATTATAATTTAGTGTGCTTGCAGTTGTTTTGTCTTAATTAGTGATTCATTTCATGAGTTCCTGAGAGGAAGACTAAGAAGGAGAAAGAGAAGATGAAGACAGGGATGATGTATGGCAGCCAGTGCCCTGCCCCGTCTCTTTCTTTTTGCCATTGTCACAACAAAGCCGTAGCTGTTCGTATGCATCAATGAAGCCAATGACAAGAAGACTAATTGCACAAAATGATGCAGGTCCTTCAGCTCTCAAAGCCAAAGCTAACATGGTGCAGTGTTCTTTACATCACTGATATACATCAGATCCCCCCTCTTTCCTCTCCCACACTCCCGTTCACCTTGATCACTTTAAACATGTCTGATTAACAGTACTACCAATCACTGACATGTCTACAGGTTGTTTAACAAGCGACAATCAGTGATGGCAGTAAATCTGTGATGAATGAGGGAAAAGCCACAGCAGTGCAGAACTGGGCCAAGTATCACTGTTAGGCACAAGTAGAGTTGATAATTCCTAGTCCATGCAATATCCTAGTGTGTGTACCACCTATTTCTGTCTACAACTTGTGTGTGTGTGCATGTAGACACTGAGAAGTGTTCAGACTGAAATCCTGTTTAAGACGTGGAGAAATAAAACGGCATTTTGTCAGTACTTGTTCTGTGTTTCATGCTATGTGAGTCACGGCCTTGACCTTAATGAACGTCTTTTTCTCCATAGTTTTTTGATGTAAAATAAGTTACGCAGTATTGGTCGATTTTACTCCAAAGGCTTAAAATTATCTTTTTATCTAAGATGAAAAAGTATCCAGAATTTTTCTGCCTATTTGCTGCTAATCTTAAAGTTTTTGGTGGTTGTGTCTTTGTTGCAGGCAAAAGCTTCCTTTCTGAGAGACTGCACACAGGTCATGATGTGTAGGACAGATGGCCGGGTGATTAAAAACTAGTGTCGAAGGTGGAAAAGGCAGGGATGGCATAAAAAGTCCTGGTGTATTCATGACCCACCCCTGGCTGCATGTGTCTATTAAAACCACTGTAAGCAGCTTTAGAGAGCAAAGTGAGGTAAACAGAGAGCGCTGGTGAACGAACAGGAACTTGTTGGCCTAATGTGGTGGAAAGCTAATCAATTAGCAGCAGCTTCACACCTTTGTCTCTGTGGGGAAACACAGGTGATGAGGCCAAAGAAAAAAATGATCCCAGAGCAACAGTTCAGAGGAACAGGGATTCTGACACAGCCACACACATTTACTGCCAATATAGATTGGCAGTATAATTGCCAATAGTGGCAATTAAACACGCAACAGAAAAATCTAATTACATTTTAAAAATAGATTTTGATATTTTATACAGCTGCATATTTTGGTATAAAACAAGGAACTTAATATAAAGTTCTAGATATTTTTACATATTTCTACCATACATAGCAAATAGTTATAACTGCAATATAACTGACTACTTGTGAAGGAGACAGCAACCTGACAAATTACAAACCCAAACTGGTTTGAGTGATGATATAAAACGTTCATTTCTAAAGCATGTTGAGGGTGTTATGTGTTAGACAGTTAATCCAAGTCCTGTTAAAAAGGCTGTATCAAATATCAATTATGTTTTTATATTTAAATAATAATCTGTTTAAATTTTTACATTTTAGTCAAATTTAAAATGTCATTTAAATCACATACAAGTCATCATATTATGATCTTGTGAAGAAAATGTCTATTTTTTCTGCCTCTGCATAAAAAAGAAATAAAAAAAAAAAAAAAAAAAAAAAAAGAAACAATACTTTCAGAAAAATTATTACCGTCCTTTAAATGAGACGTGGAACTTGCCACCAGGAATTTACAGTATTGAAATGTAAAGTGCAGCTGAAGTCAAATTGTATTTTGTTCTACTTTTGTCACAGTTAGGATGCCGTAATAAAAACCCGCTGCTTCACTGCAACCGTTTTAATTTATATACATAAAAAGTCATTCAGCCTGTCTGTCTCTGATTTACATAACAACTACATTAAAAAATGAGGAAAGAAAAGCCGTCTAATACTGTGATGGTAGCCAAAAAGATAAAAAAGGAAAAGAAAGAGAAGAAGACAAAACCAGTGAAAGCATGGGCAGCAGCAAGTAGTGACAGGCTGCATTTATGCCTGTTAAGAGTCCATACAGCCTAAAGACAGCGTGAAAAACTCATTATTTCAAACTCATCCTGCAGTCAATCACAAGCCGACACACACAAATCAATCTCTACATGTTCCACAACCAAAACAGACAAAACACAGCACAGGTTTACCTGAAGATCCATGAGGAAAACGCTGGCCTCTGTACAGAAACTAGTTTGAAGGAGACAAAATGTGAGCGTGAGGATGGAGGAAGCAAGCCAAAGTTTGGATGGCTCGCTGGTGTTGGTTGCTTGCCGTTAGGAACGCGGAGGGAGTGTTTGGCTCAGAGAGAGAGTAAATGAGGGGAACATGTTAGTACACTGAGTCTGATAGAGTTTGGCTTCCAGCTACGCTCTGATTAATATCAGATCTCCCCCTCTCCGCGCCTGCCTCTTGACAATCTTGTCACATCTGGCTGACAAATCCTTACAAGCCTTTTGGTGGCAGCGTAGAGCATATGCAACGAATGGACACGCACGCATGCACACACACCTACACACACACACACACATGCACACAGTGTGGAGCTTAGTGTGTGGGTTTTGGGGGTGTTACAAAGTTAGTCTGGGGCCAGCAGGAGCAGACCACAGCTCAAGGAGACGCTCAAGGGGGTAAAGGCTGGAGCAAATATGCTCCCAGCCCCCCCACCACCCCACACAGACGAAACATCACAAAGCTAATGTAGCTGATGAAGTTCACACTGACATCGGCCACTTCGCTCATTCACACCAACAGAACCTACATAAGCAAGAATCATCTCCATCTGAATGAACAAGGGCTGCAAGTTTGAGTCCTTCTCTAGTTATCTCTCTTTTATGGCTTGTGTGTAAGCCATAAAAGAGTACAGCAGAAGAGAAGACTCATTCTCAGAAAACAGTGATATTAAAAATAGTAAATAAAAGCTGGAAAGAGTGAGATCACAGCAGGAATAAAAGATGGGAGGCAGCTGTAGCAATATTTCACACACATATAAAGATTGTGTGAACTGGAGCAAAATTAAACTTTCACTCATCAAAGTGGAAAAGCCAGCCTTGGGACCAGAGTGGATTTTGCTTTTCTTGTGTTTTTATGATTTTGGAGGTCAAAGGGATATCAGAGAAATTCTATAAAATAATAAGTATTCCTTCACTGTCATCAGGCATGTTGAAAATAATGTAAAGAAAAAATATATTATCTTTATGACATTTCTAAACAAAATATTTTAAAAATGAAGCATATCTGGAATTGAAATTATAATATTTTAAATTTGTAATTGAAGAATTAAGTGTTTTGGGAGAAGTCAAAGAAAGAATATTTTATTTTAAGTGATCATTCATACCTTTTTTTTTCAAAAATCTTTGTTCTGATATGCACTAATCTGACAGCAAACGTACATGCATATAAGCAGTGTCTCACTATGACGCAGATAACTCAGAGATGTTGTATCATGCCTGCATTCAAACATTTTAAACACATTCCAACAGGCTGCGCTCAGTGGCCAGGAGGCAACAGGAGGTCAACAGGCTCTGCTTCCCCAACTGCAGGCCGACTGAGAGACGATCCGGAGAATAACAACCAGACCCAGGTAACAAGTCTGTGTGTTACACTCCTCAGATTCCTTTTCAACAGTAAGTCTGTAAACACCGACCTGAACTGGTGCTAACCATAGAACATTGCCATACTCCCCTACTAAAGAAATACATAACTACAAAATCATGTATTACACATTCAATGAATGAATGAATGAATGAATGAATGGAAAATACAGAGCAGAGTGAGTAGATTAAATTTAGTCAGAGACAAAAAAAAGAATATTATTGTCCTGCTTCTTTCTGTCATCTTTGGTTATTTCATAGTTTTTTCAACAAAATGTCGGCAAACTGAACATATTCTGTACATAACTACTCATCTTATTTTTTTTATGTCTCTTTCTGGTATCTACAATTTTACAAGAGTAAGAGCATCTGCCACAGAAAGAATTGAACTTTTTTAAAGACTTTAAAAATAAAGTCCTCAAAGTGAGCTGCATCAATTAGATACTTCCTTCTTTTTATTCTTTTCTAGTTAGAGAAGTCCCAATTAAGCTGCTCATTTTAAGGAAGCATTTGATATTTGATAAGTTGGCATAAGAACAAGTTTTTAATAAGATTCTTTGTAAAGAACCAAAACTGAGTCCCAACACTGATGTCAAAATAATGTGCAGTTGAACCCCCTCAGGGTCGCTGACAGATATAAAATCATCTGATACAAAATGTCCAGATTTTTCCTGACACCATTCCAGTTTTAATCTCAAGCAAATCCTGATCATGTGTGCAGGCATATTGAGAGGCGCCAGAACTGACAGAAAGTGGAAATGAAAAGCAGTTTGTCTCTTACCTCGGCCATTGTCATTTAGTGGGATGTTTCCAAGGATACGGAGGAGTTTTCCATTCTCTGAGAGTTCCACAAAACAACTACCTCCAACTCTCCTGTCCGCACAAGTACGAAAGCAAAAGAGCTATTACTCCCAGCAGCGTCTCCTTCAGCAACAGACACACACTCTCCCTTCTTCTCTCATAAGAACATACACACCCTCACGCACGCACGCATACACACACTCATACACAGCCACATGCGCTTGCCCAAAAGAAAGAAAAAAGTCACTATGCTTTATTCTGGAAGCACAGATGCACATGTGCTGTCTCTGCGTTTCGCCCCTAATGTTGCAGTGGACTCCCACTAAACTACTCGAGATGTTTTGCGTGTGTGTGTGTGTGTGTGCGCATGTGTGCGTGTGTGTGTGTGTATGTTGAAACTGGGCACAGGGGATTGGAATGAGATCCTCCCACTCAGCATTCTCACCTCAGGAGCTGCCTGCTCCCTCCCTAGCCTACACAGAATACACACAAAACTGTACACGCACAGAGGTGTGTGTGTCCTTTCACGCGCGCAGACTCAGACATGTCTACCCCCTCCAAGTCACAGGGCAGTCCCCTCACAGCTGGCTGGAAGAGGGCATGACACTCATCTTTCACAGAGATTTGATCAAAAGGAATCACAAAGGCTAGAGGCTCTCCTAATGCAGCCAGGGGAGACCCCCCCCAAACCCCCTCCCTTGCCCCCTCTCTCTGAGTAATGCCCTAAATCAACGCTGCCCCTCTTGATGCACAGAGCCCAGTGTGTGTGCCTGCGTTCACCTTAACACAGCTCTGTGAAGAGCCTCCGTAACAAGTTGTGCCTTGTGCCGTCAGGAATGTGTAGGTGTCTGTGCTGAGCATTTTTAAGCAAGAGGGGGACTTCACACATTACACACACTCCATCTCTTATCTTTAAGAAAATGTGTACTATAGCTCAGGAGCAGCCCAGCCTGCTTTTGGAACTGGGAAAATGATGTTGTCATAAATTGTCATGTATAACCAAAAGATTTCACCAACTGTTAGCAAATCAAAGAAAAAGTTTAACAATAAAAACCAACAGACAAAAAAAAACAACTGATTAAAAAAAATCTTAATACATTTTCATATATAAAAAACTACAGTATCCATGGTAACAATTTGATTTTCTGTTTGGTGGGCTATAGTGAATGATTGTGGAACATGTTACAGAGCACATTCATAAATGATGACATTCTAGCTGCATGTTTGTCACATAACCAAACTGTAATAATAGTATAATTATCTGAATTAATATATAATTCAATACTGTATCATTATTCCTCCTCAAATAAAAGAGGGGGCTTGCGTGTTCTCGTTTATGTTACCTATTCAGGACCTTTTTGATATCTTCTCTAATCTTCTACAGACCGATGGGCCTTGTGGAGGCCAGAGCCTGGTCCGAATGTGGTGGACCCTTGATAAATTGAAGTTTTAGCACATCGTTCTTGACTTTATTGACTTAACAATTCAAACTGCAGAGTTCATGGTCAACCATAAACTCTAAAGGATTAAGACGATTTCTTCTTGGTTCACTTTTGTTCTTACTGAATGCTCTGCAGTGACCAGTACAGGAAACTGAAGACGAGGTCTATAAATGGCCATCCCGGCGTGGAGTCTCTCTTCTCAGTGCGTCAGCGCTCGGTATGAAGCCATGTAGCGATAGCTAGCAAAACTACTACTAACCCTGCACACACCACGAACTCTAACTAACACACTTATAGTCTAAAAAACCCATCGAAACACTCTTAGTAAAATCCACAGCATCACTGTGCCCTAGTCTCTTGCCGTATCCAAATCCCCCCCGTCTCTTTCCGCGTGTCTCCATTCTACCTAGCAACAGACCGTCAACTCATTTTTATTGGTTGTTTCGAAATGTGGTACATTTAGACCCCACAAAATAAGGCGGAAATGATCGATCTTATTTCTGGCTTTATTTTGAAGTAAATAACCACAAAACCAATATAAAAACACCACTTTTATAAAGTTTGAAGTCCGTGCTGCCCAACAGAGTCGAAATGAAAACTCGGTATGCGTCCATGTTATTACGAAGCCTTATTAATGCGTCACATGCTTGTACGCCGCACGGCGGGCAGCGACTCCATAGGGTGCAGACGTGTAGTCAGCTGAGCTTAAACAAAATCAGGATTTAGTTAAACAGAAACACCAACCAATGGGCTAACCAATGTTTTATCATAAAGAAAATCTAGAAAGTCAGTTTCTGCTTCCTGAACAGAACCTTAACTGATTCCACCATAAATTATCTTGAATATTCAATGTTCTTCTTCCTCTAAACTCTGAAGTAAAACTAAAGTAATATAATGTATTAGAGTCTGATTCCTGATTCCTTAATAGCAAGGATATTGTTTTACTTTCTTATTTAAGGAAGGAGTAAAATAAGCTTCCTGAAAAGATGCCAATGTTAAAGATAATAAGTTCATCTCCTGTAACGCCCTTCTCTCTTATTGATGGGTTTCCAGGCCAGTTTTCTCATCCTTTCTGCCTTTTTTCCCCCTGAGCAGCAGAGGGAAAGCTCAGATGATTTCAACCATTAGAGGCAACTACTAATCCACAAATTACGCAGCAAGTTTGGACAAGTATGTCTGATGTGCTCTACTTGTGGAGGCAAAAAAGAAGGGAGTGGGGGCTGGGGGATTTCACCATAGCTGAAAATCTTAGAAAAATATTTTTAAAAAAAGAGAAACAATTATTTTAAAGGACTTTTCCTCATTTAGAATAAACACATGTTTATTCTAAACCATTTACAAGGGGCTATTTGCTTCGAAAAGTCTAATATCTTTCTTTGCCCACTGGGGGAGGTTTAGTGCCTTGCTCAGAGGTACATAAATCAGCTGAAGTGCTGTGAGGTAGAAAAGAGACTTACTTATCCACTTTCTCCACCCACCTTCTTCCTCAGAGCAAAACTCTCCAATCAGAAGCCTGCTTTTCCCACCTCAAGGGTAGCTACACCCCCTGAATTCACATTCAAAAATTTGCCAAGTAGCCTTGCTACCAGATAAAAATGCAGCTAATGGCCCTTAAAGTCTGACATTAAAACTGCATTACTTTCCACAGGAGATCAAAGCCGTTCTTATTTGTGAAAAGCCCTAAATGTTATGAGGTTACATATGAGGATAAGAGATATCCCGTCAAGGCGTGTATCTTAAGTTTGGAAAGCCCTTCACTCCCTGCGGTTGTTCATGCAAGCGGATCTACTTACTGGCCTTGTATTTATTCCATACCTAGGGGATGCATACCAAACACAGCCCCAGACCTGGCCTGGATTAGGTCTGTGCTGCTTGTCAGATTGCTGCTCTCTGGGAGGGAGCACCACAGACGTATTAGTGCCTTGGGGGCCAAGGGTGAAAGCTACAACTAAAACCACAGCAAATCAACTCCATGTGCAGCAGAACAGGTCACGCTGCCTACTTACATATCTATCATTAGCCTTCCTGAAGGGCACAGGAGAAGTGGACGGAGTACTTGTAGAGATGAACAGAAAGCAATACACACACACACACACACACACACACGCACACACACACACACACACACACACACACACACACACACACACATGTTTGTGTTGCTTTCTTTGTGGGGACTTTCCCTTGACTTCCATTCATTTCTACAGGCTAAACCTGACCTTTACCCTTTTCCTAACCCTAACCAAAACTCAATTCATACCTTAGCCCTAACTCTGACCCCTGACCCAAAAACAGGGTTTCCCCTTGTGGGGACCAGGCTCCGGTCCCCAAGAGGAGCGATTGGTCCCCATAAACTGCACTTCCTGGAATTTTCCTATATTTCCAAAGATAGAGAAACGCAGGGGATGTTTGCAAAATGCATTACGGTTTACATATGATGAGGAGAAATGTACATTTAGTTAAATTTTATTTTTATATTTATAATATTAAGAGAAAAAAATTACTAGGCAAGTGCCTAATTCTGGGGTTATTATTTATGGTGTGTGTGTATTATTTAGTTATTTGAATGTTTTCATCACAACTAAAAAAAATGTAATAAAATTGAAATGTGAGCCAGTCTTTGCTCTGGTAAAAAATGATAGAGATAAATTTTGATTTAGTTTTATTTTATTTTATTCATTCCCATCCTCATCTATGGTCATGAGCTTTGGGTCATGACCGAAAGAACGAG
>NW_006800539.1:154660-162227 GCF_000485575.1 Poecilia formosa
GAAGCTGGGGAGAGGGATGTCTGGGCAACCCTTCTGGAGATGTTGCCCCCACGACCCGACCCGGGGATAAGCGGAAGAAAATGGATGGATTGATGGCAAACAAAGGTGAACTTAGATTTCTTTTTTAAGGCCTGTCTAGGTGTACAGAAGAAACAGTGCCTCCTAGAGACAAAATTTGGATGTTTTTCATCATCCATTTTCATCATTCAAATTTGGATGGTAAAAATCTGTCAAATTTGCAGTTTGACCCACATGCAGACAACCACAACTACTGGGAAGGAGGAGAGAGAGAAGTTAGTGTAGTGCCAAGAACAGTGATGAAAATGTTTGAAGAAAGTACTTGGTGCTGACTCACTGACCAATGAATGAGTGGAAGCAGCTTGGAAGGAGGAAATTCAGTAGAACTGGAGGTAAGATGTAGTCAGTGTTCCTGGATGGGATGTGGGCCAGAAATTCTGCAGGTTGGAAAGCTGGCATTAAGCTCATAAGAGTATGGAGAGGTTTCCTCACCAGCTAAATGATGACTCTAGAAACCAGATCAGAAATTCAGCAGGTCTGAAAAGACGTAGAAGATAGGGAACATGAAACTTCAAAAAATGAATCAAACATTAGGCTCAATTCTACCGGGAAAGGCTGACTATTACTGGCCGTCACGTAGCTCCTAAAATACTCAGAAGGAGATGAGAAGATTGTTTTCAGGTACGACTGCAGCCCAGAGCCAAGGCCACACGCCCAGGTAGAAACCTGCCACTGGAAGACAGAAGGAAACAGGCACACCAAGTGCACTCACAAGCCAAAAGCATGAATTCATCCATTTTGAAAATTAACTAAATTAAAGTTTCTCCTAATTTGTTTTAGGCCACATAAAAAGAAAAGGGGCTTGTTTTTTCTTTTCATATTTTGAAATCTAAAGAATCCAGGGACCAATTTCCTTTTTTGGTTTGCCATCTTGGGATTCTAATCAGAAATTCCAATAACCAGAGTATACATTGACCGGCTGTGCATGTTGGCTGTTTGTGTTGTTAGGTGTTGGAGTGCCTTTCCTCACTTTAACTGATGGTAAACAGAGGGAAAAGGGTCAGTGATTACCTCACCATTCTCTGTAAGCTATCTTTACCAGGCTCGGGCCAACACAGCAAATGGCTTGAAATTCCCCTGGCATTCCATGCAGTTTTTCAGCGCAGACCCTCTCCCTCTGCTCCTATAAATCACAAAGAACAGAGACGTTGTACACCAAGAAGCAACCATTAGGTTTTAACCTCATAAAAAATGTTGGGGATGGTTTTAGAAAGCCAGAACATAATGAGACTCATCTATTTGATTCTGTAAATAATATGTGAAGTACAAGATGGAGATGATGTATGTTTGTGAAACGGTAACGGAAAACCTTGTTACAAGAAAAAGTGAGTCCACTTCCACCATGCAGCGTGAGGGGAGGTCAGAGGTGTGTGTGTGTGGGTGGTGCAGTGCTTTCATACAGATTGGTTTTCAAAAAATCCCAGCACTAGTGAAAGCAGTGCTAGCCTCTGAGTGCACTTCACATGTTAGCAGACCACACGATGCTCACACTTCATCATAGTATGTTCTTTGCTTAACTGAGTAAAATGAACAGTGTATACATTAAGGAAACACAAATGATTCTAAAAGTGGCTGAACTTTTAGAATCCTAGTAAATAACATTTTGCTGCCAAATGATATGATCAACGTATAACAGTGTTCCACCAATACGAATAACTTAACAGGGAATTAGGGAGAGGTTTGAGTTTCAGGCCCTGCTTACTGCTCCTGAGGAGGCTTAAGATGCTGTAGGAGAAGGAGGTTAGCAGGTGTTCAGAGGCCAATGGTTTGATGATGTCTGTTCTATGTTTCCAGGACGCGCCTCCTCACTCCTCAAACACATAAAATTTAAAATAACAAAAAAATAATAATTCTTTGGTAACACTTAAAATTCAACACATTTTTTTAGAGCACTAATAAATAAATTAGCACACTGCTTAAGCTCTTAGATAAAGCACTGTTAGAACCCAGAGTATAAATGTTGGAGGTAAACTTTACCATTCTGCATAACAAAACAGCCTGGTGTATTTTGACTGTTTTGACTGATTTAAGGCCCTGGGGATCATGTCTTATCTGTCAGGAATTTTCAAATACAGTCAAATTTGACATTCTTTAAACTTTTTAAAGCTTTTAAGATGAGATCAGATGAGCTTGAGGGACAAATCTTGGTAATTCAGTCATATGTTTAAAAAGTTTGTGTGTAACCACATGTCGGAGCTAAAAAATGAATAAAGCTATTGTCAGACATAAACCTTGATGTATTATAAAGCTTCTTTGGAATTAGTTTGTGACAGAATATTGTAATATCCACTGATTCAGTGATGATTGGACTCTGTTTTAGTCCTGTCCACACTGCCCTCACAGAGGTCTTGTGGAGTACAAGGGACACTTTTGAAGACCTTCTTTGAATCTGCAGTAGCATCAGCTACCATCACATCAGCTACCGGACTCACAGGTGTACCGTACAGGTGGTGGAGGCAGACGAACTATGGCCAAAATAAGATCACTCCTTTACAATGTCTCACCCCCCATGCATGAAGCTGTTGCTCACGAGGAGAACTTCTTCAGGGACAGACTGCTGCACCCTAGGTGCCCTAAGCAGCATTACTGCAAATCCTTCCTCCAATGAGTAAATTTGCAGCAGTGGCCTGGGCCTGGTCACTGCTGGTGTTGGTCATCAGAGCAGATGGCATAACATTACAGCCTCACTTCTGTCAGCCTGCCCCAGGGCTGCTGTAGCTACAATCTAGTAGCCTGCCACCATCAGCATGTGAATGTGCCCTTTGAAATTTCAATTGGGGATTATACATAAAATTTATTATTATTATTATTATTATTATTATTATTATTATTATTATTATTATTATTATTATTATTATTATTATTAGGCAGCAGCACAAGATAGAGACAGAGTGAGAAAGTAAGTGAGAAAGTGAGAGAGGGAGAGAACTATCTCCCAAATTTCTCTTTGACTGCTCAGCTCTCACTTTTCATTGGCTCTGCTGAATGGAGTCAGAACGGCAGAACTTTGTTTTGATTATCATGTCAATCACGTGTGAGGATATGGTATCATACCTTTATGTGAAAACAGAGAGGGGGACAGACACAGCAGTCAGGTGAGTCCATCCAGTAGTGCCTGAAGCTGTACAGCTGCACACACTGTACTTACCTTGCGATTTCAATTGGTTGGCCAAACATGACATCTGCCACACTCTTCCTGAGCACCGCGGTAAGACTGCGGGAAGGTGAAGTAGTTACATATAGTCGAAACTCTGTCAAAAAGAACAGAAGTTAAGCAAGTATTGTTGCTTCACCTTCTGCTCCTCTAGAAGTCTCAGACACACCACCTGAACCTGGGAACCTTCACCTCATGTGGATCACACGGGTAGGCTTTGTATTCATGTCTTTATTACTTAGTACAATTTGTAAATTAAATTGTACTAAGTAAATAAATAAATAAATAAATAAATAAATAAATAAATACATACTGTACTTTTGTGGGCCATGTGCATTGCACACATGTGGTCTGCATTTGTCTGGTTAAGATTTGTGCTGGTTTTGTGTGACACACACGATGCACATTGCAGATGTGGCTGTGCTCCTGGATCAGCTGCAGTGATAGTTTTGTGCGTATCCTCCAATAAAATCCTGCAGGCAACCCTGAGTGAGTCCCTTTAGTAAACACAGGGGTAAGGAGTAGAGTGTGTCACAAAAACCCAAAAATTATAACTAATATCTGTAAACTAAGCAGTATCTGACTGAAGATTAAATATATTATAAGAAACTATTATTATGTGTCTGTTTGCAGTGTCTTGTTCATTTGCTTTAGTTAAAAATTAAGCGTTTTATTAAAATATACAAAAGTACAAATAACTGCTTTCATAGAACAAATATATAAATTTAAGGAAGTATAAGGCTTCCCATATAGGGAACATTGGATGCAAAAGGTTTTATCATATAAAACATTCCTATTTGCTAAGCTATGTTAATATACAGGGCTGCAGATGAAAATAAATTAAAGAGTTGCTTGGGAGGCAAAAGAACCAGCTCTTCTTTGGGAGCCGAGCCGGAAGAGCTGGCTCACTGAAAAGAGCCGAAATATTCTGCATATTCTACCGAGTTTGATGACTGTTAGTCATCAAGTGTGCATTGATAAAGATCTACTAAAGCACTGATCCATCATGGAAAATGGATCTGTCGAAAATGGTGGGCTCCTGGAAGAAAAACTGATCAAGTTAAGAAACAAGATAAATTAATTGACAAATAAAACTGATGCTGAAATTGTGCAATTATGTTCTTAAAGAATATGTTTGGAATACAGATGCTATATTCCAAACACAGCTTCTTTTTTAGCTAAAAAAAGACACTTTTTTTTTTAGCTAAAAAGTGTCTTAGCTAAAAAAGCTAAGACACTTTTTACATGGTGTAACAGGCACTTTCTACAACCAGAAGCATTTCTTACACCTCACCCCAATTCATAACAATCAGTTTCTATTAGCAGTGATAATGAATTTTATTCTCAGCTTGCTAAGTAATAATAGAGAATGCTAACCTGAAACCCATCTTACACTCACATAAGCAAAAAACAGCATTTGTATTGAACTGGGCCTCAAAATAAATGGCTTGGCTGTTAATAACACTTCTGATCCAAAATGCCATATGAGCTAAATGCTCCATTGCCACCTCTCATGTTTTTGTACCCTGTTCTCACCCATCAGAGCCTTGCCGCCTGTAGCGACAAAGCGCTTGGCTAATAAGTAAAGCTGCCCCCCTTCCTCGCATACTTTATCCATCCACTTCTCCATCCTCTCCCAGGAGTCTAGTATTGATCAGGCATGTTCACATTAGAGGGAGGGGAGATGCTTTTATGATAATCCACCCACCCTACCAGCCACTCATAATGGCTGCATTAGACGCTCAGCCCATACGCACCCGACACCTGGCCAGCTCTCTCTTCAGTCCTACTTTTTGCATTACAACACTGTTTAATGGGCTTTTTAAGAGGGAAGGGCCAGTGGAGGGGGGGTGTTCCAAGAGTTTCCAGTAGACAAGGATCCAGCAAGGAGCCACAGTGGAGGTCTAGCACGATAGTGATAGATGGCACTATGTTCAAGTGGAGGGTGGAGGAAGCTGGAAATGGGGGGGGCCATTATCTGTTACTGTATGCCCACTATGTCTAGCCAGGACACTCAGCTGGATGTCTGATTGCTAACAGACTGGGAAGTGGAGCTTAGCACGAATGTGTTCTTACCAGACCCAGACAAGGAGTCAATAGCTTTCTCTGCTACTAGATTTCAGTCAAAACAATGGAGATTTGCAAACAAATGAACTAAGGGTCATTTTGAAGATTTATGTATTTTACAAGCGTGGTATTTTGACTGAAAAGTGAAAAACCTAAACACTACAATAGGAAATGCTCCATCCCTTTTCATCAAACACAGGAGGGCGAGGCAAGGCTCACCAAGAAGAAGGGGGGAAGAAAAGAGACAAAAAGCCACCTGGACACCATCAGTCTCACCGAAGGTAAACATCTTCGACATTCCTCCTGGAACGCTGAACTACAAGGGTCAAAGGTTGCAATGACAAACGAGTGACCCAGAGGTCCAGAGAGGCCAAGAGAAAGCCTCTGGAACCTCTCAGCAGGGCAGAGACAAATTCTCCAGTGCAAGGACCATGAATAAAAAGATAACAGACTACAAGTTCTTGTAGCAGATTTGCAAGATGGAACCTGTGTGTAAGAGACCAGACTCAAACAAAGCCAAAAGGTGTTCAAAAATTAGAAAAAAAAGTTGAATTTAATAATGCCAAAATTAGTTAAAACATCAAATGTCAATGCAAAATAAATGACAAATAAGAGATTTGGGAAAACTGAGGTCAACTGAACAGTAACTGAACACAAACTAAACTGATCTGCAAACAAAGACCTCAGGTCAGGAATCAAACCCTGGAACTTCTTGCTACAAGGTAACAGAGCTACCAACTGCGCCACCATGCAGGCCCACATATGAAACACATAAAGCAAAACTAACTTTAACTTGACATAAATAATAAATTAATATTAAAGTTAACAAATAAACCAAACTTTAACAAATAAAGTTCCCTCTCGCAGTCTTTTGGAAAAATGGCATATTCCAGGCTTTCTCCTCCAGCTTCTGCATTTGGAGAACCTCAGAACAAAAATAACAAGTGGAAGTAAACCATTCAGACAAATATCAACCACCCATTAGAAAATATATATCTAAATAAAACAACTTAAATTAAAGCTGCAAGCAGCCTTGAACGGCCCTCACAGCTCAGCGCCGCTCCGGCCTATTGGCCACCGCGGGAGTCCCAGCACCGCCGCCCGCCAGCCACCGTGGAAGCTCTCGTGCAGTTCCTGCACCCGTCCGCCAGGCTGTACTCATCAATGAGTTCTGCAGCGCTCCCCGACGATGCACCAAAAATGTGGTGCAGATCAGCCGATGTAGCGAGGAGATATAGCTGATGGAATAACCTAGTGGGCACCGTGGAGTCAAATTACAATTCAAAGCTGTTGGATTCTTTAGTGGTGAATAAAGGTCATACATATCAAGTTTGGTGCCAATCAGATGTTCCATGTGTGATTTAGAGACAACCGTATGAAGATGGCGAGGGACTACAACTCAGCATTTTGCCACGCTCACATGGTTCAGCCAGCATTGACAGAGTTCATCATCATGTCATTTTATATTAGCTGGCACAGGATTAAACCCATATGAATCATAGAGTAAAAGTAAGACATACAGTAGGAAAACAGGTGACTTTTAGGTGGTCATCAATTGACCACCTAAATGTGATGAGGGCTGGTCTGTAGTACGACATAGGAAGTCTCTTCAGCTGTGACCTTCTATGTGTAAATTATCGCATCTTGATGTTTTATGGCAAATAGTCAAAGTTTGACACTTAGCCACGCACACATGCTTTGATGTACAAAAAATCCTGTAATAACTTTTGACCTTCCATGTCTCAAGAGTGTGCTGAGTGAGTTTGAAGTCTGTATCTCAAAAGCTGTAGGAGGAGTTCGATCAGATGCGACGTCTATGAAAAACAGGAAATTGCGGCTTTGATCCAAAATTTCTGACTTCCTGTGGGGTTTGGACCATGGCTCCAAGAGACTTTTTTGTAGGTCCTGACATGATACACATATGTACCAAGTTTCATAATTCTAGGTTAAAGCATGGCTTGGGGCTGATCAATTAAAATACTCTAGGGGGCGCAATCGAGAAATTAGGCCACGCCCACCAAATATTTTTATGGATTCCTGTCGGGGGGCCGATAACGATCCAACCTAGTGAGTTTGGTGCAGCTCGGCTTGAAACTGTGGAATTCATGGCCAAATGTATGGCCTCTCCGGTCCAGTGCTCAACTGGTTTGAATCTTACATAAAGAACAGGGATTTCTTTGTTTCAATTGGAAACTTCTCATCAGAGAGGTCAAAGGTCACATGTGGGGTACCCCAAGGTTCAATCCTAGGACCCCTTCTTTTCAATAT
>NW_006800539.1:162237-183600 GCF_000485575.1 Poecilia formosa
ATGTCTATGAAAAAGAGGAAATGGCTGATTTTGATCCAAAATGGCCGACTTCCTTTTGGGTTTGGACCATGGCTCCAAGAGACTTTTTTGTAGGTCCTGACATGATACACATGTGTACAAAGTTTCATAATTCTAGGTTAAAGCATGGCTTGGGGCTGATCAATTAAAATACTCTAGGGGGCGCAATCGAGAAATTAGGCCATGCCCACCAAATATTTTTATGGATTCCTGTCGGGGGGCCTATAACGATCCACCCTAGTGAGTTTGGTGCAGCTCGGCTTGAAACTGTGGCACGAAAATGCAAACCTTTGATAACTTTTAATCGGCCATGCCTTATGAACGATCTGACCGAGTTTGAAGCCGATCAATCAAAATCCCTAGGAGGAGTTTGATCAAATGCAAAGACTGTAAACGGGCAAAATGGGATCAAAATCGCAACTTCAATCCAAAATGGCCAACTTCCTGTCATACTTGCACTATGACAGTAATTGTAAATTGTGAGAGTCTACAAGTGTACCAAATTTCAAGTCTCTACGATTAAGTAAATTAATAGTAAACTTTTGAAAGTTGCTAGTTGGCGCCGTTGAGCCATTTCTTTTGAGATTTTTGCATTGACCTTAAAATACGTACATTTTACACGGCTCTATGCGTCTGCCAAGTTTGGTGAGTTTTTGAATATGATAAAGGCTCCAAAAAGCCAATTTATTTTACGGAGGCATAATAATAATTTACAGCACAATTTCAATAAGCCTTCACAGCTCGGGCCTAATTAACTTACCTGTACTGTAATACTAAGAAGATTTCTTAGCATCTTATTTTCTGTTGTTTTACTACCCCCTTGTAGCAGGATTTAAGTTAGGTTTTGTTTCCGTTATAATTCAGTCTGTCTAGCATATTCGGCCTGCAACATGGCAGAGCGACAGTGTCTAAATCAGTGGTTCTTAACCTTTTTTGAGGTACCGAACCCACCAGTTTCATATGCGCATTCACTGAACCCTTCTGTAGTGATAAATAAAGTATGATTTTTTTTTCAAAATTCTAGTTGGGTTGCCCAACTAGAGTCTAGTTGGGTAAAGCCAAGATCACAAAGTCTTCTTAAAAGGTAGAGTCTCTGAGAACAGTTCTTCAAAATATAGTCAGTGTTTTCAGCAAATTTGAGCTGACTGTCCAGGATCGACCCAAGGTATTTAAAAATATGCCACAGTTTCAACAGGTTGGCCTTGAAGAGAAACTGGAACCACTTTAAGGTCTTGTTTAGACTATTTAATTAGCTCTACATTCTGAAAAACTAACAATAAGTAACAAAGACTTGGTAATATTCTGATTTAGTAATGTAATTATATTAGTTGTGTTACCACCTCCACACCACTAGAGACAGTAGCAGCCCTGAAAAGATGCGACTAAGGAGCAGATTTAGAAGTACACCTAAAGCTACAGAATTTGGTAAAAACAGTGAGCTTTGCTTAAGTAATTAAAGACACAAGTTCAAATCCATGCTGAGAGTGAAACTCCTTCAATCAGTGCTCCTCTGCAGCACTGATTGGCTCAGCAATGTAACGTGATCCTCTGCAGCAAGTGACGGCAAAGCGGGGCTCATCACGACTTTACACAAGTGTGTCTTTACCTCCACGGCAGAGGTCTCCGCCGAACCCCTCGATGAGGGGTTCGATGAGACCGACTCATCGAACCCCTGGGGTTTGATAGAACCCAGGTTAAGAACCACTGGTCTTCATCTTTTTTCAAGCCTCAAGTATCTTTGTCCGTAAGTAGTGTTATTGTGCTCAAATGTTGTTTGAAATAAGTTTGTCTGCTATTTAAGTTGTGTCGTCTTGAACCTTGTTAAACGTGCCCAGCCTTTGTGGCACTACATGTCAAAATTCTCTTTCATGTAGTAATGTGTGTACTTGAGACGTGCAAGCTGTTCATATATGTCTCTTTAAGCTTATTTTTCAGTTTTACAAAAAAGATTAAAGGTCAGACGTACTNGAATTATTCGTATTTTTGGGCTTTGGAGGCATCTTGAGCTGTAGTAGAGTCGTTGTTAATATTTAGAGGACAGGTAAAGCACACGAAAATGCCCAAATGCACCTTATAAAAAAAATAATTTGCGGGAGCTCCCTCCAACACGTCCTACTACTCCATTGGTCCCAAAACCGGAAGTCTTCTGTGTTTTTAATGTTTTTATCTTTACTTTTCATCTAGTTGTTCATTTCTTTTTTTTTCTCTTTCACACTGTCTATGTAAAGCCCCCCCGGAAAACATCCAGTTCAACGAATCTATATCTAGGGGTGTGAGAATCCTTGTTAAATGATGTTTAACTAAAGTCCTACGGGATTTAGAGTCCCAGTTGACGGTGTTTCAACTAAAAACCTAGAGGTTGGAGTCCTTGTCAAACGGTATTTTTGACTAAAGTCCCAGAGGGTTAGAGCCCCAGTTAAACGACAGTTAAACGACATTTAACTGAAGTCCTAAAAGGGCTGCGGGTTTTAATGTTTTTATCTTTTTTAATCTTTTTCAAAATGTCTTTCTCTTTCTCAGTGCTTATGCAATGTCACATGCTGTTTTTATTTTAATTATGTAAAACACTTTGAAATGCCTTGCTGCTGAAATGTGCTATGCAAATAAAATTTGATTGATTTGATTGACAGCGTTAAGGGTCACTTCGCCACCCCACCATGCCCAACTATTTCATCAAAAACAAACGGGGTTGCAATCCACAACACATCAACATGTCTTCTGTCTCTGGACACGGTTTGATGTTTATTAGGTCAAAGGGGTCAGATAGTGACCGTTCACAGTAAAATATAACACTTACTGTTCTCTGGGGACGTGGCCTAAGTGATGTCATCATTTCACCATTGAGTATTGTAGGGCACCCGATGATGATCCATCACTGAAAGTTTGGTGCCTCTGTGAGTTTTTGTGTAAGATTTATAACAGTTTTGTGTTTCATGGCGAATCAGTGAACTTTGACCCCAGGAAACTCCCCTTTAACAGGCACGAAAATGCAAACCTTTGATAACTTTTAATCGGCCATGCCTTATGAATGATCTGACCGAGTTTGAAGCCGATCGATCAAAATCCCTAGGAGGAGTTTGATCAAATGCGAAGACTGTAAATGGGCAAAATGGGGTCAAAATAGCAACTTCAATCCAAAATGGCCGACTTCCTGTCATACTTGCACTATGACATTAATTGTAAATTCTGAGCGTCTTGGGGAGCTCTACAAGTGTACCAAATTTCAAGTCTCTACGATTAAGTAAATTAATAGGAAACTTTTGAAAGTTGCTAGGTGGCGCTGTTGAGCCATTTCTTTTGAGATTTTTGCATTGACCTTAAAATACGTACATTTTACACGGGCTCTATGCGTCCGTCAAGTTTGGTGAGTTTTTGAATATGATAAAGCCTCCAAAAAGCCAATATATTTTACGGAGGCATAATAATAATTTACAGCACAATTTCAATAGGCCTTCGCAGCTCGGGCCTAATTAACTTACCTGTATTGTAATACTAAGAAGATTTCTTAGCATCTTATTTTCTGTTGTTTTACTATTCCCTTGTAGCAGGATTTAAGTTAGGTTTTGTTTCCATTATAATTCAGTCTGTCTAGCGTATTCGGCCTGCAACGTGGCAGAGCGACAGTGTCTAAATCAGTAGTTCTTAACCTTTTTTGAGGTACTGAACCCACCAGTTTCATATGCGCATTCACTGAACCCTTCTGTAGTGATAAATAAAGTATGATTTTTTTTTTTTTTCAAAATTTTAGTTGGGTTGCCCAACTAGAGTCTAGTTGGGTAAATCCAAGATCACTAAGTCTTCTTAAAAGGTAGAGTCTCTGAGAACAGTTCTTCAAAATATAGTCAAGTGTTTTCAGCAAATTTGAGCTGACTGTCCAGGAACAACCCAAGGTATTTAAAATTTGCCACAGTTTTAACAGGTTGGCCTTCGAGAGAAACTGGAACCACTTTAAGGTCTTGCTTAGATCATTTAATTAGCTCTACATTCTGAAAAACTAACAATAAATAACAAAGACTTGGTGGTATTCTGATTTAGTAATGTAATTATATTAGTTGTGTTACCACCTCCACACCACTAGAGACAGTAGCAGGCCGGAAAAGATGCGACTAGGAAGCAGATTTAGAAGTACACCTTAAAGCTACAGAATTTGGTAAAAACAGTGAGCTTTGCTTAAGTAATTAAAGACACAAGTTCAAATTCATGCTGAGAGTGAAACTCCTTCAATCAGTGCGCCTCCGCAGCTCTGATTGGCTCAGCAATGTAACGTGATCCTCTGCAGCAAGTGATGGCAAAGCGGGGCGCGTCACGACTTTACACAAGTGAGTCTTTACCTCCACGGCAGAGGCTCCGCCGAACCCCTTGATGAGGGGTTCAATGAGACCGACTCATCGAACCCTTGGGGTTCGATAGAACCCAGGTTAAGAACCACTGGTCTTAATCTTTTTTCAAGCCTCGAGTATCTTTGTCCGTAAGTAGTGTTATTGTGCTCAAATGTTGTTTGACATAAGTTTGTCTGCTATTTAAGTTGTGTCGTCTTGAACCTTGTTAAACATGCCCAGCCTTCGTGGCACTACATGTCAAAATTCTCTTTCATGTAGTAATGTGTGTACTTGAGACGTGCAAGCTGTTCATGTATGTCTCTTTAAGCTTATTTTTCAGTTTTACAAAAAAGATTAAAGGTCAGACGTACTTCAGTTCGACGTTTGGAGTTTTTTGTTCACTATCTGTCTAACTCAGTCCAGCACGCCTGTGTGAGGACAGAATAGTTAAAGGACAGTTACACAGCCGGCTGGGAACAGATTCACTGTCGTCGACCACACACTGCAATTAAGATAAGGACATCATGGAGCAACAAAGGCAAGCAGACTTCGAAGTCTTGTCTCAAGTTGCAGCATCCAAGTCATCTGGGAGATCAAGTAAGTTCTCAGCCAGTGCAGCAGCTACCAAGGCAAAGGCTAAAGCACAGGCAGCCCTGGTAGAAGCCAAGTATGCAACTCAAGAAGCGGAGATGATGAAAGAAAAAGCCCGCAACGAAGCTGAAAATCAGAAAATGATAGCTGAAGCAGAACAGCACAAAGCAGAGTTAGAGGCAAATCTGTACGTCCTAAAAGTCAACAGGAGTGCAAAAGCAGCCTCAGCAGAAGCTGCAGTCTATGGGTGTGTTCACACTGCAGCCTGAAGTGACCCAATTACAATTTTTTTGACATAATGTGACCTGTATCCGATCTTTTCATGGCAGTGTGAACAGCACAGGTCGGATTCTTTTTCGAATGTGATCCATATCCGATATGTATCCAATTCAAATGCGACTTAACGTTCAGGTCACCTTCAAACGAACTGAACGTCACTGATTATCAACAAATCTCACTATTCTGGGTCCTGATACGTACAAGCGGGAAGAAAAACAACAACCATGACGGATTATATGAGGATTAAGTTGTTAATATGCTGCTCCGGTTGGACAACAACTTCATATAAGCTAAGCTCCACCGTTATGGCGGTTGGCATAACACTGAGAACGCTGACGCTATTGCGCCCTCTACTGCGCATACGGGACACTTTCAGATCGTTTGCCCGTTCACACTGCAGAACGCATACATGTCGCATTTACTGGCAGTGTCAACGGCCCCGGCAAAAAAATCGGAATTGCCAAAAAATTGGAATTGGTCACTTCAGGCTGCAGTGTGAACGCACCCTATGAATCCTCAGCAGCATCAGAGGTGGATTCTCTTGAAGAAAGAACCCAGATCTACCCTGAGGATCGCACTCAACGCACAAATGACTATGTTGCAGGCACACTACGTGACACCAAACGCTCAGCAGCAAGCTCTGGTCTCACAAGAATCACCTGCCATGCCCATAAGTGCAGAACGAGTTCGTCCTGACCCAACTTCGTGGTTCCTAATTCTTAACGAAGAGCCCCGTTTATCCAAGTTTTGCATTGAAGATGAAGAAATGCCTGGTGCAGAAAACAGAGGCTATCCATCTTATCTTCCTCCACCAATGTCGCACGCATCCAGTCTCAGAGATTATCCGTTTGAACCACCACAAGTAACTGATCTCACCAAATACCTCGTCAGAAGAGAAATGGTAAGCTCTGGGCTGCTAAAATTTGATGACTGTTCAGAAAACTACTGGGCCTGGAAAACTTCTTTCCAAGACATCACTAGAGAGCTCAACTTAACAGCAAGAGAAAACTTGACCTGCTGATAAAGTCACTAGGTCCAAACTCATCTCCTCAAGTCATGCGTATCAGGTCAGTCCATGTCCACAATCCAGGGTATCACTATGGTGTGACATAGGCTAGATGATACATATGGTTCCCCTGAGATTATAGAAAATGCACTTCTGCTAAAGCTAGAGACTTTTCCAAAAATATTCAAAAAAGACAATCAGCGTCTTAGAGAACTGGGGGATATTTTAATGGAGGTTCAGTTAGTCAAGTCAGGTGGAAAATTACCAGATTTAGCTTATCTTGACACAGCCAGAGGGGTTAACCCAATTGTGGAAAAGCTTCCCTATGCCTTACAACAGGGGTGCCCAAAGTTGCTCCTCGAGGGCCGGCATCCTGCATGTTTTAGTTCTCTCCCTGGTGGTAGTAACAACCTCCTCAGCAAGTCAATGTTCCTCTTAGGCCTTCTAATGAGCCATCATTTGATGCAGGTGTGCTAAACCAGGGAGAGAACTAAAACATGCAGGATGCCGGCCCTCGAGGACCGACTTTGGACACCCCTGCCCTACAAGAATGCTGGTTTACACAAGGTTCTAAGTACAAGGAAGAACATAATGTTCCCTTTCCACTCTTAAGCTACTTTGTAAATTTCATATGTAGTCAAGCGAAAACCCGTAATGATCCAAGTTTTATGTTTTCTACATGTGGTGTTATGACTCATGTAAAGTCAGAGAAACCGTTAAGACACAACACTTACAAAACAGTTTCAGTGAGAAAAACTGAAGGTGCAGTTGCACCTGTAGTCATCAACAGTGTATCAGAAAAGAAATTAGAGGAACCAGCTGAGAGGTGCCCGATACACAGTAAGCCACATCCCTTAGCAAAGTGTGGTTTTAGAATGAAGCACTTAGATGAGAGAAAAGCTTATCTAAAAGAAAACTCCATTTGTTTTCGTTGTTGCGCATCCACTAAGCACTTGGCCAAAGACTGTAAAGTTTCTGTGAAGTGCAAAGAATGCAACAGCGACAAGCGCCTTACTGCTTTACATCCTGGTCCTGCTCCTGGGGTTACAGAAGTTGAAGCAACAAGAGCAAGGTGGGGAGCAAGAAAATAGTCCATCACTGGAGGTCACTTCAAAATGTACAGAGATTTGTGAGACATCATCTCATGGACTCAGATCCTGTTCAAAAATCTCATTAGTGAACGTGTACCCTATTAACAATCCCAACAAAGCCCAAAGGATGTATGTGGTTTTAGATGACCAAAGCAACCGATCTCTTGCGAAGTCAGCCTTCTTTGACATGTTTGGCATTGATGCAGTCTCCACCACTTATACTCTGAAGATGTGTGGAGGAATAAAAGAGGCCACAGGAAGGAAAGCTCACAATTTTGTTGTTACGTCTCTGGATGGAAAGATTCATGTAGCTCTCCCACCTCTTTTAGAATGCAATACTATCCCAGATGATCGATTCCTACACCTGACATTATGCAACATTTCCCTCATCTACCTCCTATTGCAGGTGGAATACCACCAATTGAGCCAGAAACACCCATCCTTCTCTTATTGGGGAGAGTTGTCCTGAGTGTCCACAAAGTACGTGAACAGTACAATGGTACGCCTCGTACAAGGGTGTTTAACTAAATGACATTCTACTTAGGGGACCTGACTTACACAACACACTGCTCGGTGTTCTACTGTGCTTTAGGCAAAAACGAGTTGCAGTTACTCTAGATGTTGAGCAGATGTTTTACTGCTTCAGAGTCAAAGAAAGCCACAGAAATTATCTTCGGTTTCTATGGTTCCAAGATAATGACCTCAGCAAAGAAATCATGGCGTTTTGCATGAAGGTGCCGGTTTTTGGCAACAGTCCTTCCCCAGCTATTGCAATCTACAGTCTCAGACGAGCAGCTGAACTTGGAGAAGAATATGGCTCCAACACAAACCAGTTTGTCTTCCGCAACTTCTATGTGGATGATGGACTGACTTCAGTGGACAGCGAAAAGGAAGCCATTGAACTCTTAACACAAGCAAGGAACATGATGGCAGAGTCAAATATAAGGCTTCACAAAATAGCCTCAAATGTCAGTCGTAATGAATGCATTTCCTCCAGAAGAAAGAACAGCGGACCTCAAAGATTTGGATTTGGATGTTGACCCTCTCCCTCTTCAGTGAGGTCTTGGGGTGAGCTGGAACCTGGAAAATGACTGCTTCACATTTCGAGTTGCTAAGGACAACAAACCTTTCACCTGCAGGGGAATACTTTCTGTTGTCAACAGCCTCTATGATCCCCTTGGATTTGCTGCCCCAGTTACAATCCAAGGAAAGGCATTGTACAGAAAGTTAACTTTTGGACAACAAGATTGGGATGAGCCTTTACCAGCAGACCAAGAGGCAGAGTGACTAAGGTGGTCTGATTCACTTACTGCTCTTGAACACCTCCAAATCCACAGGCCATTTGTTGAAGTTTCAGTATCGCAGGCTCAGAGAACAGAACTATGCATTTTCTTAGATGCTTCAACAACAGCAATAGCAGGTGCAGCATACCTCAGGGTCATTGACACTGGTCACCAATGTCATGTTGGGTTTATCATGGGCAAATCTAAGCTAGCACCATCATCTGCCCACCCTATCCCACGTTTAGAATTATGTGCAGCTGTATTAGCAGTGGAACTCTCTCAATTGATCATAGATGAAAGTGACATCGAGTTTCATGCAGTGAACTTCTATACAGAGAACCGAATAGTTCTAGGCTACATCCACAATGACACCTGCAGATTCTACGTATATGTGGCCAACAGAGTTGCTCAGATTCACAAGTCTACCAAACCAGACCAGTAGCATTTTGACACTATTGACCAGAATCCTGCAGATCATGGGACTAGAGCTGTATTAGCAACCCAACTGCAACAAGCCACCTGGCTCTCTGGACGTCGGTTCCTCACACTGTCTGACACTGAACCAAGAGATCCAGGACAGAACAAAGAGACTTTTGACCTTGTGCAGCCTTCAACAGATGTTGAAATTTGTCCTCAAGTAATTTCCCTAGCAACAAAAGCAGAGGAAAAAGGGCTCAGATCCCATAGGTTTGCACGCTTCTCAAGCTGGAAGTCTTTAGTGAGAGCAATCAAATTTCTCATTCATGTTGCTAAGTCATTCTCAAAAGCTTCAAGCACATGTAAAGGTTGGCACAGCTGCAATCTTGCCAATACTACAGAAATCTCTCAAGCAAAAACAACAATCATTCAGTGTGTTCAAACTGAGAACAGAGTTTGAAAGTCTTAAAAGAGGAACAGATATCCCCTCACGCAGTCCTCTCGGAAAACTCAACCCTATTATTGATTGTGGCTTAAAGGTCGGAGGACACTTACAAGCAGCAGGTCTTTCAGATGTGGAGAAACATCCTGTGATAATTCCAAGTAATCATCATGTTGCTGTTCTTTTAGTTCGACATTACCACAACCAAGGCAGACAGTTCACTGAAGGTGCTCTGCGCTCAGCAGGATTATGGATTATTGGTGGCAAGAGACTAATTTCCAGCACACTTCACAAATGAGTAACCTGTAGGAAACTTAGAGGCCGCCTAGAAGTGCAGAAGATGGCTAGTTTGCCCTCTGGCAGACTTTCAGTTGACCCACCGTTTACTCATGTAGGTCTGGACGTCTTTGGGCCTTGGAATGTTAAGTCTCTTCGCACAAGGGCAAATAACACCGACTGTAAAAGGTGGGCAGTAATGTTCACCTGTGTCAGTACCAGGGCCGTGCATATAGAGGTCATAGAGGCAATGTCAACTTCAAGTTTCATAAATGCCTTACGTCGTTTCCTCTCAGAGGACCTGTCAAACACTTATGCTCAGACCAAGGGACAAACTTCATTGGTGCATGTAAGGAGTTGCAAATCAATGCTCAAGACCCAGAGATCACAAGTTATCTATGGGACAAAAGCTGCACCCGGACATTCAACGCCCCACATTCATCTCACATGGGAGGAGTCTGGGAGAGAATGATTGGACTCGTTCGACGCATTCTTGATGGCTTGTTATTGCAAACCTCAACCACCCGCCTCACACATGAGGTTTTGGTCACCCTCATGGCAGAGGTCATGGCCATAATGAACACCAGACCCTTAGTTCCTGTCTCAAATGATCCTGAAACACCTGAAGTTCTCTTGCCCGCAATGCTTCTAACGCAGAAAGTTGGTGCCGTTCCAACACCACCTGGACGGGGAGTGTATTGTAAATACTAAGATGATTTCTTAGCATCTTATTTTCTGTTGTTTTACTACCCCCTTGTGGTAGAATTTAAGTTAGGTTTTGTTTCCGTTAAAATTCCGTTTGTCTTGTGTTTTCGGCCTGCAATGTGGCAGAGCGACAGTGTCTAAATCTTTTTTCAAGCCTCAAGTATCTTTGTTCGTAAGTAGTGTTATTGTGCTCAAATGTTGTTTGACATAAGTTTGTCTGCTATTTAAGTTGTGTCATCTTTAACCTTGTTAAACGTTCCCAGCCTTCGTGGCACTATGTGTTAAAATTCTCTTTCATGTAGTAATGTGTGTACTTGAGACGTGCAAGTTGTTCATTTATGTCTCTTTATGGTTATTTTTCAGTTTTACAAAAAAGATTAAAGATCAGACGTACTTCAGTTCGACGTTTGGAGTTTTTTGTTCGTTCACTATCTGTCTAACTCAGTCCAGCACGCCTGTGTGAGGACAGAATATTACCCATAGTGTAATCTGTAACTAATAATGATTTAAATTTAGAAAAAGAAACAACACTAAAATTATTTCAATCTGGAAAGACTCAGACGGAGAAAAGGAGATGTTAAAAGATTTATTGACAAAATGAATAACAGTTCTTTGGCGCTCGGGCCCCGGCTGAAGATTTGAGCTGTGAATTGCAGTGAACTGGGATGAGCTCCACCGATGCTGATTAGGGATGCTCTACCCCCGACACTGGTGGTGGAGGTTGGATAAAGATGACATCTTGGAGAACCAGAGGATGTGGGTTGAGAACAGCTGGAAAGCGCCTGACAGTGTGGGAGTGGATCCTTATAAGCGGAAGCTTGACTGATGATTGGACGAGGTGGGTCGAGGTCCACCACTGAGGTTGGAGGCGATGAGCATGATGGAGTGATTGCATGGAGCAGGAGAGGCAGAAGTCTTCCAGCTTGAATTTGCACCTAGGCTTCATGTGGTGGTGGTAGAATCATCCACCACTCTGCTTAAGCAATATGAATTCAAATCAGAATTAATCAATCATAAAAAGCAAAGTATACCAGACTGGTCACAACTTTCTTTTAGTCACAACATAACAGAAATTATTTCTCAAGTGATCAAATATCTCAAAATATGCTATCCAGCAGCAGTCAAGAAACAGATAAACTAGTCTAGTATTTTACTTTTCTGTAATTATAAATTTGAAACATTCGTTCATCTTTAAACTGTTTTTTATTCTGGTTAAGTAGGCGGAAGCCTCTCTCAGGTCCAGCATCTGAGACACACAATTATGTACTGCACCACCCTGCTTTCATTAAAAACATCTTGGAAATCTTATTGTCTCTTTGTTTTGTCCTTTTCTTACATTACCTTTTGGATGAAGGGTAAGTAATTTATAATTGCTTTGCGGAAACAAATGTTTCCTCTGACTTTGTGGAAAAATATGTTTGGTACATTTGTGTCAACTCATTAAACATCAGATTAAAAAATAAGGATGTAATGATGGGGCACAGATTCAATCATTCTGGACATTTCCAATGTGTCAGGAATTCTACAATAAGATGTGATGTTTCTCTGTAGAGTACACCTGTACAGGATCTTTTTTGTACAGGTAAAAAAGATCCTGTTTTTGACCTTTTTAATGGGATGTAGATATTATGCAGTATACACACAGCAAATCACTGAAATATGTAAAACTGAATTTCAAAGCTTATGTTTGTAGCCCAGTTAGTATTTTTGCATTGTGAATGAAATACAACAAAAAAATTCCTGAATAAAATTGGACAGAAAAATCACAAAAAGTAGGTTATGTTTAGTGCTCAAAAACTGGTGCTAGTAATATTGGTTAACATGTTCAAACTGTCCATGTCGCCTCAGAGAATAATTTACCACTAAATATGCATGTAAAAAGAAAGAAAGCAAAAAAAGAAAAAAAAAAAAACTAAGCATGTTGAGAATGAAAGGTTTAAGGCCTGAACTTCATTTGCATTTGGATCCGTACATTACCAACATGACTAGAATTGGCCTTGATCGGTGGGTCAAGGCAACTTGTAAATAAACAAAGTACATCCTATTTTATTTTAAAGTTCTGTTGCTTATTGAAGAGATTTTCATACACAGAATAATCATTTTTGTACACTAACAAAATCATGGCTCAATAGATTATAGTAACCTGCAAGCAAACCCCCTCAAATTTGTGAGCACTCAGGTCCATGTTACATGTTCTCATTTTAGGCAAGTTAAATCTATCTGATTTAACATGAATTAGAAAGTTAACAAAAAAATAGCATGTTATAATAGACTTGACCTTTATGTTATTCTAGTCAGATTTGCTTCTGTAAGGGAAGAAGTTACAACAGCATAAAGAAGCTACACCACCAGCTAACTTATAAAGAGTAAACCGAGGAAAACCAATGCATTATCCCTGATGGTGTATATTAGATGTGGAACTGACCTACTATAACTTGTTGCCCATCTATTCTACTTTCATCAATTCTCATCTCCCATACAGCTGCCCCCTTCTCCCTCCCTCAACACAATGATGATCAACTCCTTCTCAAACAGGAAGCCCTGCTCCCATATGTATAAGAAGTACAAACTTCTCTTCAAACTATGAGGAATTTATTAACAAAATACTTCAACTTGTAAGATTATTTAGTTAAACTACTAACCTGCCACTAAACTAAGTGGACATGAGAAGAAGAAGTAAAATTAATAATCTATGAAAACACAGTAAAAAAAAACAAAAAAAAAACAGCAGTAAAACAATTCAGTGAACTTTAGTTTAAAAACCAAGCTTTGTTTTGAAGAGATTGGAATGGGACAAAATTAATTTTAAATCTATTAAGATCAACAGTTGGTAGATGTTCTACATCAGTTCACAATGCAATGCTGATAAGAAAAAGAATATTATCTTAATGAAGCAATGTTTTATTAAAAATGAGTAACCTTATGAAAAATTGATTGTCAAAGTTGTACTACTGCTATCACAGTGACTGATAGGATCTAAAGATGAACTACCAAGATGGCAGCTTAAAATGGATGTAGACTTACAATTTAGCTGATTAACAACAGACATCACAGAATAAGTAGTTCAAAAAGAAATTGCACCTGTGGCACTATTTATCAATCTCGTTAAGTCCCACGTGGGCCTCTAAGTATCATTAATACCAATATTAACACATCTTCAGTGCTGGTAGTCTGCTGCCTGTCTGTGGCATGAACAGACATGGCATGTGTTTACAACACAGTAGAAACTGAATGTTGTTTCTGTCTTAGCATCAGCAGAGCTTTAGCAGTCTTTTACTGCATTTTAACAGTAATATTCAGACATTATGGTCTCCCAGATTCAGCACTTGAGCTGCAGTAAAAGATTGAAATCCTGTTATGAGTCCTCAGCATGCTGAATGTTGAGTTTGTTTTAAATTGTACCATGTCTTCTTTCTGCAGTAATCACAGTTCATTTTGCTGTTTTTTATTTTGTTTGTTTTTTGTTTTTTTTCATATAAATCTTGATGGGCACTTGTTCTGGTGGTATTTCAATTCAGGACTTTAGTGATAAACTTAATGTTTGTGCACAGAATAGAAAAAAGATAAGACTTGCTATTTCTAATTTTTGGTTTTCACTTGATTTTGAACCCTCCAGTGCTGCAGGTCTGGTAGGGGGTGGGATCCTGCCAACAGGTTCATAAAGATGCCTTTGCTGCTGTGACACATTATGGTCTCCCTTGGGCTTTTGGGCTCCACAAGAACTTAAAGCAGAGGTAGGAAGCACATAAAGACGGCAGAGTCTGAGAGGAAGATAAGAAAAGTGGGTCTGTGCGTGTCTTCACAGTGTTTAGTTGTGATTAGTTATAGCAGCATCTCTGTGGTGGCTGTGTATCCATGTGCCACTCAGGGCATAGTGGTGTGTTCCTTTTGCTATCCTCATGACCTCGGACCTAAACACACCAATTAACCACAGCTAGACTTTCCACTTTTCTTGAAACTTTGCTCCAAACAAACTGCGTCTGAACCCCCTGGCAATGTTCATCTTTGATCTGCTGCTTTTCACTCTGATCTACGAGATTCACCAAATGATTTTAGCTGTGAGTAACAAAATAAATAAACCAACATGCTAAAAGAATTTCAGTATTCTTGAATAAAACATACACAAATGTATGTGTATGTTTATGATATGACATTGGTGCCTGTGCAGTATGTTAACTCACTGACTTTGAAGTTTACATTATTTCACGTTCAGCACATTATGGATGAACTGAACATGAATAATATATCTAATAAGAGGTAATTAATGAGTTAAGTATAAATTAACTGAAATTCTCCGATAAATAATAATAATAATAATAATAATAATCTTACACACAGCTCTGATTGAAAAAATACTAGGTCATATTCTGAATGTTCACTTTTGCAAACTAGGTCTATACAAACAAATAAATGGATGGTATCAATTGGTCCAATCGGTTCCCCAGGAAATTAGTGCTGTGAAGTTCAGTTCTTTTCAGAGAGAAGGTTCTTTTGGTGCTTAATTTATTATCGACTACAGCCTCATGCTTTATCTAAACTTGGTAAATGTGAATGGTTTCTATGTTGATTAATCCTTTTTGGATTCAGTGTTTTTCATAAAGACATTTCTTGCCTAATTTTACATATTTCTTCTGTTACAAGAGCAGGCAGGTTTTATTCCTTTTTTCACATAATGACATGATCCGAACTGCACATGGGACTAGAAACAAAGCAACCAGAGCTACTAATAACAAAACACATTCTGCTGTGAGCAGGGCGGAGCCACTGAGAGTGAGAGCTGAGTGGCTGTTGGCACTCAGCATCAATTTAAGGAGTTTAGATATAGCATAAAAAGATAAAATACATTTTTCTACATATGTGACATATTTTTCATCTGTCCACCTCTTGCTAAAGTTTGCATGCAGAAACACAGTCAGGCACAGACTACAGACTCACCATGGTGCCTGTTTTGTGACATGAATGTGTTGAGGCTGTCTGGATTTGTAGCAGCGCTGAGGACCAGAAGCACCTGAGGACCCTAAAGCATGCAATGGCAGCCTGTGTCGGGAAACAATTCGACAATCAGGTACTGATATCCAGGTTGTTATTTTAAGTGCTGAAAATAGGGAGCTTTTATGTGCTGGTTATTAGTTGTTTACATTTTAAATGATAATTGAAGAAACTCACAGTGTTTCTTTGCTACATTTCTGGAGCAAATGGGAAGAAAAAAGAAATCTGTCAATATCACAGTAAAAAAGAAACATGCTAACAATAAAAAAACCTTTTAAACTTAAATGTCAAAGCATCATATTTTGAAAGTATTGTTATAAGAAGACAATGTCATTTATGTCCATTTGATGCAATTACTTTGTTGTGTTTATCAAGTTAGAACATATTAACACTACCCATAATGCCAGAACCTTTGTTGTACATTGCCACTGTCTAGTGCAGAGGTTCCCAAACTGTGGGGCGTGACCCCCTACGGGGGCGTGCCATTGCAGGGGGGGCGCAGGAAGCCGTCTGGATGAAAAAAAACAAAAAACAAAACATGAACTCTGTATGCGTTCGGTTTTTACCTTAGAATGGCCAACTCTCTGTTATTCCTATGTCAATTTGATACAGTAGAGGCTTCCACACTTCCCATATCTGTGTCCTCTGTCACTTTTATCAGCAGTTAAAACTGTTTAATCCATTGCTAACATGTTGTAACCTGTTTTTCCGAGCCACCTTTAAACGCAACATGAGCGCTACGACGCTCGCGCTGGGTTTCCACCTGTGAAGGAGACCTGCTGCTGCTGTGTGGAGCTACGTAGGTTTGTGTTAGAATCACGGCAGCAAACCAGCAAAACGCAAAGAACTTTTCACAGTTTTTCCCTCCAAACTAACCGAGTGTTGAGTAAAGCTGTTGGATGCAGGTAATGTTAGCTAAAAGATGACTAGCTAATATCAATACAGCACCTTAAGCTTGTTAAGTAGCTTGTAGGCTACTGGTGTTGTTGTCTATGTTCAGCTACCCCCTGCGTTCGTATGGAGCCGGGGCTGAGTATAACAGGGAGTCTCTAAGAATCCGCCCCCCACCCCCTTCGCTCACACACATCGTTCAACCAGACAGATATTTGTAAGCCATAGGGGGGACCCAGAAATAGTTTGGAAACCACTGGTCTAGTGAAATTATTTTCACTTGAAATAACTTATCAAATTATACTATTATGCTGTAAAACAGATCCTTAGCACTGCAGGGCTGTCAGGTTTCAGGTTGCCATTCTGGTCAGACTGAAGGACTGGAGGAGGTCTGCACAGCTCAGAAAAGAACTTTCTGCTGATCTTTAACTTGAAATTATGCTCCTTTGAAAACATAAAGAGGAAAAAAAGGCCCAACAACTTTGTCTTTGAACTGACATATTCAAGTGTTAATTTGCTAGACTATCTCAATGCTGCCTTACATGTATTACACCTTGTATTTTGTCCTTGAACAGATCACTTAGGATAGGCATCAGTCTGTAGAAACCTACAGACTTCAAAATCAAGAAATATGAACACAGCCCACATAATGGAGATGTGTACGTGTTATAGACTGTAAATGAATTTTTTTCATTTTTTATGCATTGTACATGTTTGATTAACCTGATCTTGTTCGTTTTAAAAGATATAATATTTTAAAAGATATAATATTTGACAGTATCTTTCAGGAATTATATTTTTCATGCAGTGTATTATTTCAAATAAAACTTGGCTCCAGCATTAGTGAGGCAGTATGAAATTAATACTGCAAGGTAGCGAACTGGATTTTGAAAGCTGTTTTACAAGTCTCAACTGATCAATGCTTAGATGGCTCAGAACATCTTCTCTTAGGCTATCATTTCAACATAAGAGCAAGGCGGTGCCTCATTAGGAAGGCTGGCGTTGCAGAACAGAAGACCTCAGAGTTCTCAGAAAACAAGACAGATTTCAGGGAGGACTTGCAGGACCCATCACAGCCAGTTTTTGACTTTGTTTACCTTACTAAAAGCAAGGGTAAATATGTTCCAGAGCCTCTAAGCTTGAAAAAGGAGAGATAATCGTGACCCCAGGAGTGCATAATAAATTGTTCACTCTTTTGTTATACTCACACTGTCTTGTGAAACCCAGAAGCTGGAAAGCTGATGCATTTATTCTAGATCTAAGAACAAGCATCCAAGCATCAGAATCTGACAAACACATGTAGTAAATGAAAGAGGAACATGTCAGACTTCATCTGTTTTCTAAATTCTTGTGAATTAATTTGTTTTATAAAGAAACTGATAAGGAGTTCAGCTATGAATTTATAAAAGCAGCACAGAACAACACATTTTTAGTTTTAGTCTCTTACTCTGGTCAGTAGATTATTTAGAAACTACTGAAACGTGACACAATAGCGTCCCTTTAAAAGAGACAAGGTGTGTGTAGTGTGTGATGGTGTGGTGAGTGTGCAAAACAAAGAAATGAGAGGCAGATAAATGCTTTATGTGTGTTACTCCCTCCCCTTAGAAATCTGTTATTTACTCTGGATCTTCATTCAAGTAGAAATTCAACTCTGGAGTCATAACAGCTGAAACACCACTCACTAGTTGTTTCATAGGACCACATTTATGTAAAATAAAAATCTGTACCCACATATGTATGATGTCTGCATGACTCGTTGAGGTGGGGATGACAAGTCCACTGGGATGGCCATTATTAATCAGAGCAAGATGTTTATTTTTTTTATCTCGTTAATGATCCTGACAGACCTGTTTTACATGAACCCTGGCATACTTTTCAGCAACATACATCTGTTTGTGTCACGATCAATCCTCCACTTCCTCTTTTTCACAGCTGGGCCTCTGCAGCAGCCATTCAGATAGAAGGACATAATTAACAATTCTTTTCTGAGGTTCAAAAGTCAAAGCTGTTCAATTTTCAATTTCTGATATGTCAGACACCAGTCATGTTTTTATCTAAATGCCCTGTTTACACGACAATGATCCAACGAAAATGAAATCTTTGTTTCGTTTCTACTAACATGTTTACATGAAGACGTTCTAATTACAATCTTTGTTTAAACAGAAACAGCATAAATCGAAAAGGTGTAATGCCCCTGCTACTCCACTAGTTGGTGCTAGGCTTGGACAAATGAAAGTTCTCCCTTCATTCTACATCATCGACTGCATTGTTTACAAAGTTATCCCACCACTGACTTGTTCTCCCAGGTCGCGTCCAGTAGCGCCTCCTCGAAGTGTTTCTTTGTCGCGTACATCCGCTAATTTAACAGAGTGGACCTGAATGAGATCCGTCTCCGATGACTTAAGTAAAGAGGTATAACATGAGCACCGTGTTGGAGAGCTGTAGTTAGGTTTATAAGAGTCAGAAGCACAAATAATACTCTGGTATCTGGCATTTTCTGTAGTTTCTTCTTCTGATTGTAGGGAGCTGATATGAAATGTGTCATACTACGTAAACTATTCTGTTTACAAGACAACGGACACCGGTACGTTTTAGAAACATCGCACTCTGGAACCCGTTCTCAAACTGTGCCGTTGTCAGAGAAAACATTCGCCATTTTCGTGTAAATGTACAATGCAAGCACAACGAAACTCTTCCATTTTGACCCGAAATTGTTGTCGTGTAAACGGGGCCTTAGTTTCAGAATCAAAAGAACTTCACTAAGAACAAAAGAATCTGAGGTCTTAACACTGTTCCCTGAATGTGTGAGCTTAAGCCCAAAGATACTTAAAAATTCCTCGAACTGGAAGCGATATCAGTGTTTTACCTCAGAAGCATATAGTCAACCGGTTGAAGCAAAGCTGGGCTTTAAAGAAAAGAGAAATTACAAAGTTAGGAAAGTGCAGAAAGTATTCAAATGACAAATATAGATATACATATATAAATATCTATATATATATATGTGTGTTTTATATATTATAATATATATATATATATATGTACAAAATGTTAGAAATTGCTTTGGGGTTGTTTCACATTGCACTGAGATGGGCAGAAAAGAAAAATAGAAACAAAAAAAGGGAGAGATGGGGAAGAAGTTTAATGAGAACAGAGATAACAATAGAGGAGTGCAGGGAGAAAAAGAGAACCAAGAAAACACAGTGGTAAACAACATATAACAATAACAACATCACATCAGTTTGTGTTCACGAAACCAGGACAAGTAATCAAGTTAAATGTCCAGATTGGTCGTTTGCTATGATTAGTTTGTAAGACAGTCATCTGACACATTACAATACCTAATATCATCAACATTTAATTCTTTGTATTTTGAGCCTATTGTCTATTTATAGATCACTATATCAGGCTATAAATCGGATGTCAACTAGCTTAGGGTGACCAGACATCCTCAATTTCTTGGGACAGCCCCGTTTTAAACTACCTATTCCCAGAAATATTCATGAATGAGACATAAATGTTGTGTGCAGACTGTTATTATGGTAACTGAGGGTAGAAAGTGTGAATGAGCATGTTGTGCCCAACAGGAGTTGTAATGGTAGCTGGTGGTGCAGCTAACACTACAGACAGTAGAAGAGCAGAACAAGATGGCATTAAAAATTAAACACAACAAGCTAGAACAAAAGAGCAGAGCGCCAGCTACTGGCCACCGAAGGGGAACTGTACTGTGATGCGGTATGCGTCCATCTATTGCTTGGACTGATCTTTGTTAATAAAATCTTGGTTTAGCTTAGTTCCTAACTATGAAGCAAGCAGACAGAACAACAAAAGACAAAATGAGAGCACAGGGAGTAGCTGAAATTTGAGCTAGAGAAAGTGGAAGAAATTGTAACGAGGTGATAAAAATACAACTAATTGTAAAATAAGATGTTTTGGAATTAACTGGTGACCTTTATTTCATAGCTCGATATGAGTTTGGGCATATAAAGATTCCTCAGAAAAAAGATGAAAGGGTCAAAGACAGAGAAGCTGAATGAAGAAATACGAGGACTGAACATGAGGAGAGAGATTGGTTCTGTTCCATCAGCTTATAGCTCCAAATAAAAATAGGTGTCTTTGTTAAAGATAACATTTTTGGCATTTCATCAGCTGAGGAAACTTGTCTATTAATTTAAAAAACTTTGGTGATCCCAGTTCCTAACCTGAAAACAAATTCTAAAGGAAAACATAAACAATATGTTCCATCCATCCATCCGTCCGTCCGTCCGTCCGTCCATCTATTCATTTTCTGTACACTCTTGTCCCTAGTGGGGGCTGGAAGGGGTGCTGGTGCCTATCTCCAGCGAACATTTTGGGTGAGTGGCAGGGTACAGTATGTTAATTAATAAATTGTAAATTTTAAGTATGTTGGACATCCTGATGCTTTTGGAGGGAATTGTGATTTCACTATGTCTCTGTTTTGGAATAGTGAAGAACAGAAGGAAGAAAAGATGGAGGAAATCAAAAGACTGTCAGAAGAGTTGTGAGGAGGAAAACATAATGATTGAAAGAAGAATAAGCAAGGAGGAAAATAGCAAAAGAATGTTCCAAAGAAAACTGTGTTACTTTACCACACTTCCTCTTCTTTCAGAGTGGCTGTATCCTCAGTTGTAGGTGTTATAGATGGTTCTGGTTCAGTAGCCTGATGGCCTATGGATAGAAGCTCTTCATGGTCTCTCTGTACTGAACCTGAGGTTCACCTCACTTCCCAACTTTGGCACCTTTATGGATGGCAACATAAAAAAATTGAAGATAAATTGAAAATAGGTATATAGGCATATTGCTAAAATGTGTTTTATTTCTTGTATATTAAGTATTTCACTTTACTGTTCATAACCTTCTCTGCTCTTATTCTATCCAGATCTCCATGGCAACCAGGCCTGATCACTATGGCTGATGGCTCTACAGACAGAGGTCTTGTAGAACCATAGATGAGCTGATGCTAGCAGACTCCCAGACCAACCACAGTTCACTCACCTCATACACATAATATCCTTACATCAATATATATATATATATA